>NW_024412421.1:27519642-27569507 GCF_014898765.1 Herpailurus yagouaroundi | reverse complement strand
CCCCGCATTCAAGATGGTTTATTCCTTTTCCTGCCCACTCAGGCCCGCCTCCCCGGCCGCCGGCCACAGCTTCTGTGCCAGCACCTTCACTCCGGAGCCCGAGGAGTCACTGTGCCACCCATTGCACCACTACGTGGCGGCGGGCCTGCAGGCTTCCCCTCATTCCCGGCGTCCACGTGTCCTTCCGAATCAGCTTCCACCCGCGCTCCAGGGTGAACCCTAGGCCCACTGCATTCTGCATGACGTCGGAGCACGCCGTCCCGCGCTACAGCTCTCAAGCGCTGACGGGCCACCGGCGCATGCGCACCTCTCACAGCTCAGTGAGCCCTGCGTGGTGCACGGAGCCATTGAGCGGCGTGCGGAGCATGCACGCCAGGTCAGACATGCGCAGTGGTTTTCCTCCTTTACTCCTCCGCAGTCTGCGGAGGCTTCTCAGGCTCGAGGGCTGAGGTGTTTGGGGGAGCAGTGACGGGACTCTGAAGCTGGGAAACGCCTTGTTCTTGTCCTTGCTTGGGGGTTGAGCGTCATCTGGGCAGCTCCTGCAGGCGGGCTTCTGCAGGAAGGGGTTGGACCAAGGCTACCTCCCATCAGGGAAGCCGGCGCCTGCTCCTGTGTCGCAGGCCGTGCGGCAGCCCTTTCTGTTGCTCACAACGGGCTCCCCGCTGCTCTCGTGGGCCTGCAGCTGCCAGCGATCTCCTCCGGGCTGGTGCAGAATGTGCTCCAGGATAGCCTCGCGCTCTTGCAGGCAGCATTTGGCTCGACAACAGGGTCGTGGCAAGGTCGCAGAGTTGCAGCCGCAGTCGAAATTGTAGACTTCAGTCCGGCTCTGTTAGAAGGTCTGGGTCCCGAGGCTTGAGGCCGCTGTGTCCCTCTCAAGGTAAGTATAGACGGGGCCTGTAAGGCCGTTTTTGCTGTGCGGGGCCATCCTCACGATTCCTTTTTTTTTTTTTTTTTCCCGGCTTCTTCACCTGTTCCCCTACAACGGAAAGGCACCAGAGAATTTTGTCTCCTATTAATTTAGCTAGCTTTCTTTGGATTGGCGTTTTCATACTGCATCTTGTTGCATCTTTTTACTTTTCACTTATCTGTTCTTTATCCTGAAAGGTGGTATTTTGTGGATGACAAATAGTTCTTGCTTTTTCTCCTGTTTGACCATCTCTGTCTTTTGCTTGCAGTGCTTAGACAATTAACAGTTAATGTTACTATTAGTATGGGGGGATTTAAATTTCCCATCTTGCTACAAGTTTTCTGTTAGTTCCATCTGTTCTTGGATCCTTTCTCTCCCCCTTTTCTGCCTGCCTTTGGGCTAGTACAGTTGTTTTTTATTTTTATTTTTATTTATTTATTTATTCATGTATTTATTTTTATCCCTGTGTTCTGATAAGCTCACCATGTAGCCAGATGAGCAAAGCCTTGTCCTTATAAAATAATTGTTTTTCTAGATATGCAAACTGTTTGCCTGGATAGAATGAATTGCAAGAATTTCCTAAAGATAATAGTGAAATATTGTTATTATTAATATAATTAATATGTTACTGTTAGGCTGCAGTCCTTTTGCGTGGGCCTCTCCTGGAGCAAATAGTTACATTTTGTTGACTCAGGTCACCTTCGGCTCTCAGCCCAAATAGCTAAGTTTAACATACCCACAGGGTAGGCAAATGGATAAAGTATGACATTGTTACACACTTGAGTATTATACAGGAGTGAAAATTAATGTAGCCTTATGAATTAACTTGAAGATGATGAATCTCAAAAGCTGAAAAAAGCAAGTTGTTAATGAATCCATACAGTAAGAAATCACTGATGTGAATTCAAGAACACATAAGTGACAGAACTACAAATATAAACAGAGGAATGGTGAAAACAAAATTCAGAATAGTCCCTCACCCTTTCTTTCACAAGATAAGAGGAAGATGGCATCAGGAAGTGTCACCGTGAAAGCTTAAATAGTATTGCCGTTTGTTGACATGAGAGGACTATTCGTGGTTCTTCAATTAAAACGTGTTTAAACAAGTATAAAGTATATTTTTTTAATTTAAAAAATATTAACACAGGGGTTCCTTGTTGGCTAAGTCGGCTAAGCGTCCAACTTCAGCTCGGGTGATGATCTCACGGCTCGAGAGTTCGAGTCCTGCATCGGGCTCTGTGCTGACAGCTCAGAGCCTGGAGCCTGCTTCCGATTCTGTGTCTCCATCTCTCTCTGCCCCTCTCCTGCTGGCAATCTGTCTCTCTCTTTCTCAAAAATAAACATTAAAAAATTTAAAAATAAAAATATTCATTAATGTAAAAAGGCAAAATGCTAAATGTGTAAAGTGCTCAAAACATACTTCATTACCCGCTTCCCTTTTCCAATCAAGTATCACCTGGCATTCAGTCACCAGTAAATCAGGGCATTTCCAAATTGCCTTCACACCCAGTTTTGTCTCTGCAAAATAAGGAGAAACATTTTTTGATCACTAAAGTTCCTTACAGATTTTATAACTACATTTGTACCTGCCAAGAAAGTCCCCAAAACCAAAAAGCAAAAGTAGAGTCTATCAGTTACTTATTTTGATCTTTTTTTTTTTTTTTTGAGCAGCAGCTAATGCAATACGAACAAGAAATATTTATGATAAACATTGGAGAGAAGAGTCATGATTATAAAATTTAAAAAAAAAACCATGAAACTTAAGAAAAGAATTTGATAAAGTAATGAACAAAATATAGGGAGTATTAAGTGCTAAGGAGAAAAACGAGTAAGAGGTGTGTTAGAGATTATCTGTGAAGAGGTTGCATAGTTTCAAGGTAATCAAAGAAGGTGTGTTTGAAGATATATTTTTGCAAGACCTTGAATGATTAATTCTGTCTGGAACCAGCGTTGGAGGATGAGTGTAGGATCCAAACTCCGAGGTATCTATCCTTCTGGCCAGCTGTGCGTGGGTGCAGAGAAGGAGATGTTCGGTTTAAAGGACCTCAGAGACACATAACTGTTGTCAGGGGAAGGTTAGAAAAACTGGCTTTCTCAGCTTCCAGCCGTTCTCCTGATGACGGTGCACTGACTGATGGTGAGCCAGGACAGGAGACGGGAATGGTCTTTGCAAATCTCAGATTTATCTTTAGTTTTGGAGAAGAACAAAGCCCCCTACATAAGCCTGCTGGTTTTGGATATGTCGGAAACGTCCTTTTCCTGCAAGTAAGATGAAACATTCCAGCAGCCAGTGACCACAGGGGGCAAACCTTTGGTCCAGAAAAGTAGGTTTTTTGACTTCATGCAGTGAGGGAGGGTGTGCTAGGTGAGTCCTGAAGTGTGTCTTAGTAAGAAGGAGCAGGGAGAGAGTTTTATTTATTTATTTTTTATGAGGCTTGTGCTTGTGTGAAATGATTTTCAGGAAGGGTTAGCCCAAGCAGGAATCATCTCTGAATTGTTTGCTATTATAGAAGCTGCAAAGCTGGGCTGAGGACATCTTTTGTAAAAGAAAAAAAAAAAAACCCAAAAACTTAGTAGCCCTCAAAGAAGAGGGTCATTATGATATTCTACAGCTGCAGCATGACCTTTGGAGAAATATTCTTTAATGTTAACTTTGCAGTTGGCTTTATTGTGTCTGTTATCACAATCTGTTTAATGGCAGGCCTGATATTTAATGCCTTAGAGAAAAAGTGTAAAATGTCCCTGACATTTTTAGGAAATCAGGGCCGTGATCAATAGTGTTTTTTAGCCCCATTGTGCTTGAAGTCAGCAGAAGGAACCTACAGAATAGCCATAGGCTGGCTTAAGTTAGATTGACTGTCTTCCATCCAAGTCAGACTGACTCTAGAGTCTGACTTGGAATGGCCTGTTTTGCTGAACTGCAAATGGAATCTAAATACTTTTTTTTTTTTTAATTGAACTAAAATTTTTGTTTTCAAAAACATTACCCAATGAAAAACAACAAATTAGTTCAAATGAAAATTTAACCAATCTAACTTCAAAAAATTTTTAATTTTTAGTTATTGTAAAAACATAACATTAAATTTACCATCTGAACCATTTTTAAGTGTGTAGTTCAGTTGCGTTAAGTGTATGTAGATTCACATCATAGTCCCAAAAAATCTTTAGAACTTTTTCATTTTTCCACATTGAAACGTAATGTCCACTGGACGCTACCTCCCATTCCCTCTCTCCTCAGCCCTTGGTAACCACCTTTCAATTTTCTTTTTCTGTGGTTTTGACTATTTCAGGTGTTCACATGCATAGAATTATATAGTATTTGTCCTTGTGCCCTTGACTTACTTCATTTAGCATGAATGTTCTCAAGGTTAATCCATGTTCAAGTCTGACCAGATTTCCTTCCTTTTTAAGGCTGCATAGTACTCGCTTGTATGTAAAAACCACATGTTCTTTGTCTGTTTACCTGTCTCTGGATATTTGGGTTGCTGCCACCTCTTGGCTATTGTGCATAATACTGTGATGAATACGGCTGTATAGATATCTCTTCAAGATTCTGCTTTGAGTTCATTTGGGTATATACTAAGAGGTAGGATTGCTGGGTCAGATGGTAATTCCAGTTTTAATTTTCTGAGGCACCTTCATATTTTCCATAATGGCACACCATTCTGCATTCCCACCGACAGTGTACAAGGGTTCTAACTTCTCTGCATCCTGGCAAATACTTGTTTTCTGCTTTTTAGAAACTGGCACTCTTGATGGATGTCATTGTGGTTTTGATTCACATTCCCTAATATTAGTTACATTGAGCATCTTGTCATGTGCTTATTGATCATTTGCTTGTCTTTGGAGAAATATCTGTTCAAGTTCTTTGCCCATTTTTAATTAGGTTATTAACTTTTGTTGTTGAGTTGTAGAAGCTCCTTACATATTCAGTATATTAACCTCTATCAAATATATGACTAGCAATTATTTTCTCTCATAACACTCTGTTAATTGCTTATCTTGATATGAAGAAGTTTCTGAATTTGGTGTAGTCCAATTTGTCTAGTTTTTCTTTTGTTGCTTGTGCTTTTGGTATCATATCCAAGAAGTCATTACCCAATTCGATGTCCCGAAGCTCTTTTCCTGTGTTTTTCTTTTAGGAATTTAATAGTTTCAGGCCTTACATTTAGGTTTTTAATCCATTTGGAATAAATTTTTGTGTGTTATGTTATTGGTGACACAAATTACTTCTTTCTATATTGCATGTATATTAACACAGATTTATAATGACTCTTATGCTTTTAAAAAATACTCTGTACATATTGATGAAGGATTTACTCATCTACCCTACAACACCACAGGCTTCTCTATTTGTCTGTATGTTTATCCCTACAGGACCCTGACGAGAGAGTGGAAGGAGAGTGTTGTGAATTACCTACCTGCTGGGTTTTGATGTGGTCGGCTTCATGCTCACCTATGGTGCAGGAGCCTTTTAATTAGTTTCTGCATTTCACATTGAGGTATTCTGTTGGTTTGTTGCTGTTAAATCCGTGTTTCTGGATAAAGGAGAGTGTAGGGCTTTCTATTCCACCATCTTGCTGATGTTACTCCCCCCAAATCTGCTTTTTAAAACCAAAACCTACAAACACACTCCACTCGGTTTAGTTGAAGATCTTTAGCACAGAGTTTGTAGAAAATCTCTGGTTGGAAATGTCTGGAAGAGACTTAAAGAATGTATACCAAAATACATCCAAGTTTTTTAAGCAGACACAGAATGCTTGGTTCCTCCCTTCCTCCTTGTCGTCATAAATATAATGGAAGATATTTTCCAATTTCATGCGCTGGGTAGAGGAAGAGGAATGGCACGATCCATATCCATACTTTGCAGAATTATAAACTGAAATTCAAAAAATTTAAAGAAATTAACCGAGAAATACATCTGGTAATTGACCAAGCTAGAATTTCGATTCTTGCCTCTCCTTCAAGAAAATCTTTGTTGGAGAGAAACCAACACTTTTACCCAACTATTTAGGTATTTCCTGAGTTTTTTCCCCTCAGGCAATCCTCTTTCCTCTTTCAAGTTTGTTTTTTTCCCCTTTCTCTCCTCTGCACCTCTGTCTGATGGCCCATTCTCCGTTGTCACCCTCCTTCAGTTAGAAGCCCAACATGGATGCGTATGAAGGAATGATGGATACAAGAAAGCTGTCCTTGGCTTGCTCTGGATTCTAAGGGAAAATTAGGCTTCAGGAAAGAACAGAGCATTGACTGAGCTGATGTATGATTTCCAGGAAAGTAGCTTGCGTATTTTCTTGGTTCTGGACTTATATTCATGTTTATAAAGTGAAGGCTAGTGAGACTCCCCTCCCACTGAGAACATCTACCCTTGAGATTGATAAAAACCCAGTTGAGGCAGCACAATTTCAAAGAGCAGCATCATTGAGCATCCCTGCAGTTTTCAATTAGAAGGTTACTGGGAATGTAGCTATCACTGTAGAAAACAATCTTTGAACGTCCACTTGAGTACAGATGGCTAGCCTGGGAGACTAGTAGGGTATCGGGTAGTTATTATTGGAAGAAACGCCACCTATTATTTTCCTCTCCTAATAAGGTGTTTGAGCAGATAGATGAAATGAGAACTAGGTTCAGAGTGCTGCTTTTGAGGACCATCAACCAAGAAAAGGATAATCCTGTGTTTGCATCCAAACTGGAGAAAACAGTAATGTGGCAGGAAGCTTTTTTCTTTGCTCGCTTATTTTGTTTCTGTTTTGGTTCTGAGGTAAAATCTAATGAGGGAATAAAATGCAGGGGAGTGAAAAAATACTTGATTGAATATTTCCTTTTCCTCTTCCTTCCTGTAAGTGGCTGCTCACAGAGAGAGCACTTAATGAACTATGGCAACAGATGCCTGCTCTGTTATGCATTTCTCCAGTTTATAAAGATGAGCAGACATGAGGAATGGATAATGTTTTTCTCTAGCCAATCCAGAATCGAGAGGACTTCAGCTGCCTTGAAGGAAGGGTGATTCTCTCTGGACGGGGATGATACTCTGTGGGCAGATGAAGAAGATTTGGTATCAGAGAGGGTTGGCTTAAATTGGAGTGCACCTTGGAGAAAGAGAATGTCCTCGGGCATTGTTGGAAATAGAAATGAACAAGGAAGACCAATGCAACAGGTAGTCCGATGTTGTAATCCTGGATGGGGAAGGCAGTGGGAAGTGGATGAGCCAGAAATTTAAGAGGGAAATGTGGAAGTGAAAGGGCCCTGTGGACAACGATAAGCTCCACGTGTTCCTCGAAGTTTATACAGTTGTGTACATGCATAAGGCTGTGTATGCTTAGGGTTCACCAGGGAGGGTCCTAGCATTTTACTTGTTTCTGGCTGAACCCAATGCCTTGCGCGTGTGCAAAGGTGATACAGTAAGGCTCAGTACTTATCAATTACTTGAATTATTACTATATTTCTCAACCCAGGTACAGATGCATTGGCAAAGAGTAGAAGCTTTTACTGGCCCCATGTGTTTGAGCACAACCTGTAATGAATCATTGGCTGACTCCTAAGCACTGCTGACCCAGACACCTCTGGAAAGCCATTAAGAATAAAAACTGAAACCAATATTAAAAAAAAAAAAAGTGAGCAGAGAACATTGTCCACACACTGCAGGTCAGACAGACTCTATGGGGTTAATCCTAAACAAAGACAAACAACAAACAAGAACAAAAAAATCCATATCAGGACATCATAATCCAGATTTGTTATACAATATTATCTAAAAGTTACAGTTCTCAACAAAATTTGTGACACGTACAAATAAATAGGACAGTGTGACCTATACACAGGGAAGACAATTAGTCTGTTTTTGAGGGATCCTGACATTGGACTTAGAAGCCAGACTTCAAAGTAGCTATTATAAATAAGCTCATAGAACTAATGGAAAGCATGTTTTAGTACATAAAGTAAAGTATGAGGACACTGATTCATCTGATAAATGATCCTAATGAGAAGACAGAAGTTATTTTAAAAGGAACCAAATGGATATTCTGAAATTGAAAAATACAGTAACTAAATGAAAAATTCACAGAAGGTGCTCGACAGCAGACCTAAGACAGCAGAAGAAAGAATAAGAAAACGTGAAGATACAGCAATAGAATTCATCCAAAGGGTGCCTAGTGGCTCAGTCAGTTGAGTGTCTGACTCTAGATTTCAGCTCAGGTCATGATGTCATGGGTCGTGGGCTCAAGCCCCACATTGGGCTTTGCGCTGACAGCACAGAGTCTGCTTGCGATCCTCTCTCTCTCTGTCTCTCTGTCTCTCTCTCTCTCTGCCCCTCTCCTGCTTGTGTGCTCTCTCAAGATAAATAAATAAACTTTAAAAAAGAGCTCCTTATGGGAAAAGATATTTGCAAATGACATATTGGACAAAGGGCTAGTATCCAAAATCTATAAAGAGCTCACCAAACTCCACACCCGAAAAACAAATAATCCAGTGAAGAAATGGGCAGAAAACATGAATAGACACTTCTCTAAAGAAGACATCTGGATGGCCAACAGGTACATGAAAAGATGATCAACGTCGCTCCTCATCAGGGAAATACAAATCAAAACCACACCATATATCACCTCACGCCAGTCAGAGTGGCCAAAATGAACAAATCAGGAGACTATAGATGCTGGAGAGGATGTGGAGAAACGGGAACCCTCTTGCACTGTTGGTGGGAATGCAAACTGGTGCAGCTACTCTGGAAAACAGTGTGGAGGTTCCTCAAAAAATTAAAAATAGACCTACCCTATGATCCAGCAGTAGCACTACTAGGAATTTACCCAAGGGATACAGGAGTGCTGATGCATAGGGGCACTTGGACCCCAATGTTCATAGCAGCACTCTCAACAATAGCCAAATTATGGAAAGAGCCTAAATGTCCATCAACTGATGAATGGATAAAGAAATTGTGGTTTATATACACAATGGAGTACTACAGGGCAATGAGAAAGAATGAAATATGGCCCTTTGTAGCACCATGGATGGAACTGGAGAGTGTTATGCGAAGTGAAATAAGTCATACGGAGAAAGACAGATACCATATGTTTTCACTCATATGTAGATTCTGAGAAACTTAACAGAAGTCCATGGGGGAGGAGAAGAAAAGAAAAAGAGGTTAGAGAGGGAGGGAGCCAAAGCATAAGAGACTCTTAAAAACTGAGAACAAACTGAGGGCTGATGGGAGGTGGGAGGGAGGGGAGGGTGGATGATGGGGATTGAGGAGGGCACCTTTTGGGATGAGCACTGGGTGTTGTATGGAAACCAATTTGACAATAAATTTCATGTTAAAAAAAAGATAGAGGAAAAAAAATCCGCTGATCCCATAGTATAATAAATAAATGTGATTTCTTCAGAAAAAAAATAAAAATAAAAAAAAGAGCTCCTTAAAAAAATAGAATCCATCCAATCTGAATAAAGGAAAGAAAAAAATGCACGAGACCTGTGAGGCATGGCATCATCAGGCAACCAGTGTATGCATAAGGGGAATTCCAGAAAGAGAAAAAGGAGAGAGAGAAATGAGTCAAACATGTGTTTGAATAAATAATGGCTGATATCTTCCCACCTTTGCTGAAAAAAAAAAATTACACCTACTTAGTAAACACTCGACAGGCTCTTAGAATCTTCACATGGAAATTACAAGATGGTCCAGTCATTTCATCTGTAGGAATCTACCCTAGAGAAGATGTATGTCCACACAAGGACTTTTATACCTTATTCATAAAAGCCTATGATGACTGTGGTGGAGAAACCCTGAGTAGTGCATGGCACAGTTTTCACATGAGGCTTTACCTCTGACAAGCAATGGCTGTGGCAGAACCACAGAGGGGTTCCCTCCCAGCTCCTGCCTCAGACCCAACCATGGTGGGGGTTGGGGGGGGGAGACCTCAGGATCACCAGAGCAGATTTCAAATTAACACTTTTTATAGTGCTAACTTCCTCATCTTACGTGATAGAACAGATATTTGTACACCAGTGTTCACAGCCGCATTATTCGCTCTAGCCAAAAGGTGAAAACATTACTGAAATGTTTGTTGACAGGTGAATTGATAAAACAGAATGTGGTGTGTGTGTGTGCACGTGTGCATGTGTATCCATCCTTTAAAGGGCATGAAGTTTTGACACATGCTATAATGTAGATGAACCTTGAGAACATTATGCTAAGTGAAATAAGCTAGACGCAAAAGGACAAATATTGTATGCTTCCACTTACTGAGACTCCTAGAAACAGAAAATAAGAGTGGTGGTGGTTGGTAGAGGCTGGAGGAAGGAAGGAAGGAATGGGGAGTTATTGTTTCATGGTTACACAGTTTCAGTTTGGGAAGATGAAAAAGTTCTGGAGATAGAAGGTGATGATGTTTGCACAACATGTAAAGGTACCTCAAGCATAGACTGTAGTTTACGCTTAAAAATAAAATGATACATTTTATGTATATTTTACCACAATAAAAAAACCCCTAAAAAGTAAAAAGAAAGAAGGCAGTCCTTTCTCCCACCATAATAAATTGCACGCAAAACCAACCCGCCTCACAAAAACAACAAAGTAATCACAAGGAGAAACTTGGTTTTGTTAGTATTGTGGACAAGTGTGGCTGAATAGTGTACTAGTGTTTTTAGGGATAAAAAGTTGCCAGGTGAAAAAAAAGTAACCAAATAATTTTGAGGAATCTGGAAATGTTTTGGGGGCAATAAGCATTGCAGGGATGAGGCAAAAATACATGTATGCTGTAAACACTAAAATATGCAGCTATATATTTCCAGTGCTTTCTTTCCCTTCCTCACCCACGTGAGTTTTCAAGTGTCCATTAGCCACTGTGGGTCTGCATAAGGTTAGCCATCATCAAGGAGTGTTTAGAGCGACAAGTAGGGAGTGCTTTTGTCGATCTATTCCATTTACAACCCAAGAAAGGACAGGGAACTAACAAGAGTATTTGTGACATAAAATATGTTACCTTGGAGTTGAATTTTACAGTTTTATTCCAGACACTCTACATGTTTCTCTTCTGTTTTAAAGTTTGTTTATTTTTGAGAGAGAGAGAAAGAGGGAGGCAGGCATGAAGAGAGAGAGAGAGTAGGAGAGGGGCATAAAGAGAGTCCCAAACAGGGATTCTGTCAGCACGGAGCCCAATGCTGGCTTGAACTCATGAACTGTGAGATCGTGACCTGAGGTGAAATCAAGAGTCCGAGTCGGACGCTTAACAGACCAAGCCACGCAGGCACCCCTTCCCTTCCCTTTTAAAGGAATCAGATTTGTATGGTGGAAAGAACATGGATTTAAGAGCCATATAGTTGCCTCTCTATTAATGTGGTAACCTTGAACTTCTCAGTATCAGTTTCTTCATTTGTAAGTTGGTGGAAATGACACTGACCTTTCAGGGTTTCTTTGAGGAGTAAATGAGATAAGGAAATTGCCGAACCTACGAGCCTGACACACAACAACTATTGAGTAAATGCTAGTTTGTCTCCCGTCCTCTCCCTTCCCCTCTTCACGGTTGATCAAGATGTCAGGGGTGTGGGTGTTACTTTGGAAGGCGTAATGTGGAGTGCTGGGTAAAAATGTGAGTAATAATGAATGCCAGCTGTCAGAAATGGAGCCCCAGCTCAGCAATCTGCCAGCTGTGTAACCTCAGGCATGTTTCTCTAATCTCTCATTTTTCTCAGGAATATAATGCGGCGTATAAAATTATAAATGTACTCTACATTTTTTATGGAAACAGTATGAACCAGAATTTATCAGAATTTCTGTGTTTGTAAGGCACTCTTCTGTAGTAGTGCTGCAAACAGAAGGTACATCTATAAGTGAAGTCGCATGTCTTATGAATACAAACTATCAAAACTAAAAAAAAAAAAAAATTCAGTCAGCCGTGCTAGAGGAAAGACTAAATTAACATTCTATTCTCTCTAGAGAAAGTGAAATTACAAAATTGTTGCCATGTAAGAAAGCAATCAGAGTATACAGGTTACAAAAAGAGAAACAAGCCAAAAAATATTTTCTGGATGCGTTTTAGGCACCCAATTAATACAAGTGTCATGTGTCTGCATTTTGTAATAACAGTGGTGTTTTTCAGATTTTTATAGATAATTTCTCATTCTAAATAAGCACATGCATTTGTCCACAGTTCCTTATTTGTCATCTTATATTCTTTTTCTTTTTCTTTTTCTTTTTTTTTTTTTTTGTTTAATTTTTTTTTTCAACGTTTATTTTATTTTTGGGACAGAGAGAGACAGAGCATGAACGGGGGAGGGGCAGAGAGAGAGGGAGACACAGAATGGGAAACAGGCTCCAGGCTCTGAGCCATCAGCCCAGAGCCTGATGCGAGCCTGACGCGGGGCTCGAACTCACGGACCGCGAGATCGTGACCTGGCTGAAGTCGGACGCTTAACCGACTGCGCCACCCAGGCGCCCCTATATTCTTTTTCTTAAATTGGGCACTGTAATTTGCTCCTGGGATTGCCTCTTACCAGATTCTCATTCAAGCAAGTTGATGGAGTCAGAGCCCAGACTAAAGCAGGTGGTTTGGGGCCATCCAAGGCGAGGAGAATTCTACCCACAGAATTCTCTTTTTCTAGAACTATCCCCAAAACCTCAGGTGATGAAAATAAACAAAAGAAAAAATAATTCCATAACTGCTCTTTGAAGTTTTATTATTATTTTCACATTTTGAGACTTTTTTTTTTTATGCCTGGCACTGTGACCACTCCACATGCATTATCTCACCTAATAACCACAGCTCTATGGGGTACATGCTGTTATTATCTCAACATAATAAGTGAAGAAAATGAGGTTTGGAAAGATAAGCCCCTGTGCACCGTCTCCAGGCTAGAGACCCCATTATCAGGTGTTTGGGAAGCAGGACAAGAGCAGAGATTATGACAAGTCAGGAGGGCGGTAGGCATTCCTGCCTGTTGAAGACACGTGTGGCCACATTACTCGGCGAGTGGCTGTGTGCTGTTTTCCGCTTGTACTTGTGCTGTTGGTTGATGAATGAGGAGATGTGGAGGCCGCTACTGAGACTTGGGAAGCCTAAATTTTTCTAACTGCTAAATAGGGATGTGGCACTTTCACAAGCTTCCATTTTTCGCAACTAAAGAGGGCTTGTTGGGGGAAGGGTTCAGGGTTTTTTAATGGTTTGTGATTTTAATATGAAAAAGTGCTTTCTGAAACTAGCATGTTTTTGTCGTGATTAAAATGATCTTTCTACCTTATTTAATTTTTTAAAAACTTTAAATGCAAAGGCTCAACTTCCTTGACATTTCTATTTGATTAAAATGATTTACAAACTAAATAAACAAATAAGTGAATTAATCATACTAACTGCAATAATATTACCATTTTGTGACCCAGATTGAGGTCATTATATGTAAATGATGCAAAATGAAGAGAAGGGGGGTGCTGGTCCTCACATTTCTTTGGACAGTGAAAAATTATGTCACAAACCAGGCACTTTATTTTCTAAATTAATTTTTAGAATGTTTAATCTTTCCATAATTTATATACATGGACACACTTTTATGATGGAGAGTCATTAGGAACTTTTATATAAGTTAAATGGTATATTAAAAATGAAAGCATATATGTATAAAAGAGGTGTATTTGGTTGTATAAATATAAATAGTTTGGCGGAGTTCAAGACATGATTTATAGAGTGATAATTTTAAGTTTCAGAAATAGCATTTAGTAGTCTTAAACTCTTCACAGTTCCTTTTTCGGAACTCACACCAACTAGGGAAATAGTATTTTCAAAAATCCCCATACAATCAACATCCATATTCAGCAAGGATCAACCTTGCCTCCTTTTTTTTTTTTTTTTTTGAAATCCCCTCATGTATTTTTACTGAAGTATTTTAAAGTGGGTTCCATATATCCTGTCATTGGATCCATTATAAGTGGAGTTGATAACATGAAAGGCAAAGGTAATGCATTGATTCCTTAGATGACAGAGTTTAAAATCTGATTTAGGAGATTCTACTTTGTACCGCAGACCTTGAAGCCAGTATATGGTGCATCTTGGTTTATAGTCAATTTCCTAAAGCCCTGGCCTATGCTTTTTATGGAAAGTAATAGAATAAAAACAATCACCATGGCTTGGAACATTGGAAGAAATGAATGGAGAAGTGTGTATGTGGGCAGGGAGGGTGCAGCAGCCCTGGATAGATTGGAGGGAGTTAAGAAGAGGACAGTGGATACACCTGAGACTTAGGAAAAGCTAATGGCATGGTGAAATGGTACCTAAGGAAGAGTAATGTGTATGTGTATGTATATGTGTATATATGTGTATGTGTATATATATGTATATATGCGTATGTGTGTGTATATATATGTATATACATGTATGTGTATATATGTGTATATGTATACGTACGTATGTGTATATATATATATGTATATATACGTATAGATATATGATGAACCTGAGCATAAATGGGATGATGGGGAACTTGGGTATTCTTGCCGGTAGTGCAGGTGTGAGTTTATGCAAAATCAGAGTAGCAGTTGTGGGAATCAAGAGGAGGAAAATCTTCAGCTATAATCAGTAAATACACATTTTTTTTCTGACCTGAAAATAAAATCATTCAATAAAATTCTAATAGTGGTTAATTGGACAATATAGAAAAGTATGGAAAAGAAAACCATGTTTTCATAGCCCAAAGATGATAATTCTTAACATTTTTCCTTGACTTTGTTTTTTTAATTAATAAGCCTTATTTTTAAGAGCAATTTTAGGTTCAAGGAAAAATTTAGCAGAAAGTAGAGAGTTGCCATACGTGTATCCCTGTCCCCCCACCCTACAACGACCCCAGCTATCAACATCATATACCCGAGTGGTCCATGAGTCCATGCATTGTCCATGAGGCTGCATTGATATATCATCATCTAAAGTCGATAGTTTACATTAGGCTTCCAGTCTTGATGTTACACATTGTGGGTATATGTATAATGTATAACGTTTAATGACATGTATCTACTACTTTAGTATCATATAGAATAGTTTCACTGCCAGGAAGATCTGTGCTCCACCTATTCATCCCTCCCTTCCCCTTAATTCCCGATTTAGTCATATATTTGGAATCATACTGTATGTATCCTTTTCACATTTTCTTCTTTCCTATAGTAATATGCATTTGTTTCTTCCATGTCTTTTTATGGCTTCATAGATCATTTTATTTAGCATTGAATAATATTCCATTGTCTGGATGTATCACAATTTATTTGCTCATTGACCTACTGAAAGACATCTTGGTTGCTTCCAGGTTTTGGCATTTGTGAATGAAACCGCCGCAAATGTATGTGTGTAGACTTTTGTGTGGACAAAAGTTTTTAACTGCTTTGGGTAAATACTAAGGAGTATGATTTCTGGATTGTGTGGTAGAGGTATGTTTAGTTTTCTAGGAAGCTATCAATTGTCTTCTAAAGTGTCTGTACTGTTTTACATTCCTGCTAGCAGTGGACGAGAGTTCCGGTTGCTCCACACCCTCGCAAACAGTTGGTCTTGTGTTCTGGATTTTAGCCATCCCGATAGATCTGCAGTGGTATCTTGTTTTCATTCCCATTTTGTTGATGACAAATGATGTGTGGAGCATCTTTTCACATGTTTATTTGCCATGTGGATTTCTTCTCTGTGAGGTGTCCATTAAGACTTCCGCCCATTCCCCCCCCCCCCCCCGGCTTTATTGAGGTATGATTGACAGGTAAAAATTGTATATATTTAAGATATGCGGTATGAGTTTGATATATGTATACATTGTGAAATCATCACAATCAAGCTAATAAACCCATCACTTCATATAGTTGTGTGTGTGTGTGTGTGTGTGTGTATGTGTTGAGAACACTTTAGATCTATACTCTTAGCAAATTACAGGTATCCCATGTCTTTATTAACTGTAGTCACCATGCTTTACGTTATATCTTTCAGAACTTATTCATCTTATAATTGAAAGTTTGTATCCTTTAACCACCATTCTTCCAGTTTCCCTACTTCCCCAGACCCTGGCAACCACCATTCTGCTCTTTGTTTCTATGAGTTCATTTTATGGAGAGCAGGGATCATAGTTAGATAGGCAGCTAACATAGCCGATAGCGGACAAGAGGTCATGCTTTTGGACATTTTTTTTTTAATATATGAAATTTATTGTCAAATTGGTTTCCATACAGCACCCAGTGCTCATCCCAACAGGTGCCCTCCTCAATGCCCATCACCCACTTTCCCCTCCCTCCCGCCCCCCATCAACCCTCAGTTTATTCTCAGTTTTTAAGAGTCTCTTATGCTTTGGCTGTCTCCTACGCTAACCTCTCTCTTTTTTTTTCCTTCCCCCCTCCCATGGGTTCCTGTTAAGTTTCTCAGGATCCACATGAGTGAACACATCTGGTATCTGTCTTTCTCTGTATGGCTTCTTTCTTTTTTTTTTTTTTTAATTTTTTAAATTTTTTTAACGTTTTATTTATTTTTGAGACAGGGAGAGACAGAGCATGAACAGGGGAGGGACAGAGAGAGAGGGAGACACAGAATCTGAAACAGGCTCCAGGCTCTGAGCTGTCAACACAGAGCCCGACGCGGGGCTCGAACTCACGGACCATGAGATCATGACCTGAGCCGAAGTCGGCCGCTTAACCGACTGAGCCACCCAGGCACCCCTGTATGGCTTATTTCACTTAGCATAACACTCTCTAGTTCCATCCACATTGCTACAAAGGGCCATATTTCATTCTTTCTCATTGCCATGTAGTACTCCATTGTGTATATAAACCACAATTTCTTTATCCACTTATCAGTTGATGGACATTTAGGCTCTTTCCATAATTTGGCTATTGTTGAGAGTGCTGCTATAAACATTGGGGTCCAAGTGCCCCTATGCATCAGCACTCCTGTATCCCTTGGGTAAATTCCTAGCAGTGCTACTGCTGGGTCATAGGGTAGATCTATTTTTAATTTTTTGAGAAACCTCCACACTGTTTTCCAGAGCGGCTGCACCAGTTTGCATTCCCACCAACAGTGCAAGAGGGTTCCCGTTTCTCCACATCCTCTCCAGCATCTATAGTCTCCTGTTTTGTTCATTTTGGCCACTCTGACTGGCGTGAGGTGGTATCTGAGTGTGGTATTGATTTGTATTTCCCTGATGAGGAGCGACGTTGAACATCTTTTCATGTGCCTGTTGGCCATCATCCTTTTGGACATTTGATAACAGAACTACCTGTTATGTATCTTCCACTTAAACCTGCTCTTCAGCCATAGATTGAATATATAAATGAATGAATAAAATGCTTGGTCTTTGATAATTCATAGCATGGACTGAAAATTAACTCAGTGCACTGATAGAAATAGAAAATCTGGAACCGTAGTGTGAGTACCTTGAAATTTTGTGTCCAGAGAAAATTTTCAGTTATAACTGAAGAGAATCTGAGGTATAGTATTAACCAGAGTTTCTAGCTGTTACACAAGTGTGAAAGCTTTGGAAATATCAGAGATTTAGTATCCCTTAGTCATGCTTGGGCCTCAGAGGCACACACAGATGGGCTCTTTACCATCTTTCCACTTAACCATGAACACTAAGAAAGGGCATGTTTCAGGCTCCTTTCCTGAAAATGCTTCCGTAGCAAGATAAAAGCTTCAAGAATAAAAAGGTTTAATCAAGGGAGTGATTTGCTATATTCTTATTGGTGCTATGTCCTAGAGCAAAGCTTCCCCATAATGGTTCTTGGTGCATGTGGACATGGGTTGTTCTCATATGTGAATCTGAGCTTGGTATGTGTTACAGTTGATTTTGCATGACATATCCAGATAATGTACAGCGATTTTTTTCTGTTACATAAAATTTGGGATCTTCATGGATAAAAATTTGAAATTCTTTGAGAACTACAGGGGAATATATGTTCATTATCAGTAATGAGTTAGATATTAAATGTCAGTGTGAAACCCTTATAATCCCATAATCACAATACTGCTAACATTTTGGTAGATTTCCTTACTAGATCTAATTTACTGTCATTTAAAAGTATAAAATTAATACATGTTCATTTGTAGGAAGTGAAAGTGGTACAGAAAGTGGATATCAGTTGCTTCCTCAAATCCCAAGACTTGCTCTCCAAGATTAGCTAGTGCTACTGGTTTATAGCCTATGTTTCCAGATATTTTAGCATGCTTATTTTTAAAGCTTAGAAAACATTCGACACCACCTGTCATATTGTTCCATGAGAAGAAGAGATGGATTTTACATAACACAGAGAGACTGTTCTGAGGGTCATAATAGATAATGCGTTTGACTTAAATATGAAAATCTTCCAGTTCCGCCTGAGAACCACTTGTGCAGTTCACTTAAGTTCTTGGTACCATTTATCCCATTACAAAGAGATGATAATACCTTGAGAATGTGTAATTCAATTATTTCATGAATAGTTAAAGCACAGCTACAATATGCTTGGCATAGTGGTGGGTACTCAGAAGACTGTGGAAAAGATACTGAGCAAAGTTTGTGTGTTTAATGCAAAGGAAAGAGTGACAGTTTGGTGACTGGTTGTATCACTTTTATATAACAGGTACCCGTAGTGCTTAATGGCAGTGCCCCTAGTAGTTAGATCACAGATATGCAATTTCAGCAGGGCTCTTATCTCTGCTTCATGCAGCATCACTGGGCAGGCTTGGCTGAGGGATCGAGGATACACTTAGATGATGGCTCCCATACCTGATTGGCAGTTTGGTCCTGGCTATTGGCTGCGAGCTCTGCTGGGGATAGGGGCCTTTGACCTCGCTTCTTTTCCGCCTGGCCTTCCCCACAAACTTAGCTGTAGCCTTGTGGCCGGTTTCCAAGGGTGAGCATTTCAAGAGATACAGTAGCTGTCGGTTTCTTACTTCTTTGGCCTGGAAGCTGGACAGTATCACTTCCACCATACTCGATTAGTCAAGCTGGCATGAACCACGTTCAGGTTCAGGGGGTTTAGACCTACTTCTCAACGGTAGGTGTGTTAAAGGAATTTGAAGCTGTGTTGTGCTGTGTGTGTGTTCTTAATGTGGCACTGCCCTTCTTCCTCTGGTAAGACCACTTATCTTTCTCTGGGGAACTTCTTCACCTCTACCACCCATTCCATAGAATGCTGGTGGGGGCTTCCGCTCGGTTTTCTGTCCATTGACTGCAGAGTGAGTAGATGGTTTTAGTGTGGCCAACAGTAATAGTATATGCATAGGGCCAAAATGAATGGGCCTGCAGTGAGCACATGCTTCCAGGGGGTCTACCGTATTCTTTCTCTGGGACTATCATGACAGAACCAAGATGGAGCATCCTCCCCAATTCTTCTGCTATTGCTTGTGGCAGTGGTGAAAGCCTGTGGTCATGTCTTCAGTCTTCGCCCCATAAAAACAGCTCGTCTACAGTAGGTTTGAATCTCACGTGCCATATAAATACTTGACATATCAGATCCCTGGGTGTCTGTTTCCTCCCTTGGTGGTAATATCTACCTTGCAAGATTGTTATAAGGACAAAATGGGACATGGTAGGCACTCAGTAGATGGATTATGAGTATCATAACATTATTGATGAACATAGGCATAAGTGGATGAGAAGTTTTATAAAACAAGTTACCAAATGTTTGAAGTTACATAGATCTTACCTTTTGGAGGGCATGAAAAGTTGATCAAAGGAATAGATGTTAATTATCTAGTTAGCAAAAGTGAACACACATAAAATATATATATTGGTTTGCAATCAGAGATCCACATAATGAGAAGTCTCAACTTAGTTTTTAGAATAATTAGACATTACAGATGTAAGTGTGATATTGAATTGTATTTGATATGTTTTTCTTATATAAAATATGAATTAAATGTATTTTTATGTGCACATGTGAAAACACTGGCAGTATTTACTTCCTTTAGGCAGCATCTCAGCAGATGTATCTGGAAGGCATGAACTGTTACAAGGATGAAAGAGGGAGTGTAATGTCAATATAAGGCAACAATACTCATTTCAGACATGATATCCTCACAAAAGTTTACATATAAACATTTAACAAAAATGGAAATGTACCTACAACTGTAGATACATCTGGAATTACATTATGACATATTTTTCTTATTTCTGCATTTTATAAATGAAACCTTACGGTTTCGTCAATGACTGAATATGTGTCTCATCTGTGATAAACTCTGTTTTTAGTTTTGATACCACATGTGGCTGAGTTTTGTATTCATATCTTCCCCCAAATGGTCTGAGTATACTTTCTTTCAAAGGAAGTATGTATCATGTGAAGTTGTCTCTAGACTAAATATTGCTGCTTTCCAGTGGTTATAGTATATACAACTCAGCATAAAGCATGGGATGATGGTTCATGCAGTTGTTTTCAATGGGTTATTCACTTACTGAAAAGCACACACACATATGCCAACAACAGTAAATGAGATATGCCTTCAGGAGGAAGCAAAAGTAGAAGCTTAGAGAAAGGGAAAACATATGGTGCATACTCCCCAGATAATTTGTGGAGCAGCGAAAAGTGCTGTGGCCCATCGAATGTGTTCATTATGCTTTGTATCCAAGAGTTCTCACACAGGAAAGCTAGATCTCTAGATGTAGGAGAGGTTGAAGTGGTCTAGATGGGTAGATGGACGGAAATCCCTGCAGAGATGCATCTGATCACTGTGCTGTTCTAACTCACAGGAATGGCCTTTTCTGTCCCACACAGATATGTCATGCCATGATGGGTCTTTGAACTTGAAGCATTTTGGAAGTCCACTGGAGAGAAATCAGAATCTGTGGTCCATGATCATCTGGCTGCCCTGGCTTGTTGTTTTTAGCCTTTATCACTATTTTTATTTTGTTGCTATTCTCAGTGTTCCCATTAAGTAAAGACTTGCTGCCCATAGCATTTTGTGTACAAGAAAGCATAAGTTAATGAGGTCTTTTTTTCCTCTGTCTAAGCCTGAAGGGATAGAGGGAAAATCAACAAAAATAACAACTCCAGATAACTGATGAAATGGCTCTGCGTATGTTCAAATTTCAGGTGCTTCTGACTTACACCTCAGTGCTGAGATGAAAAAATGTGGGCAGGATAGCAATTCTCTTAAGTGGGGTCATAGGCCCTTGAGAATTAATTTGTGCCAGGGAGGGGTGAATCAGCAGTGGAGTACTATCGGGTGTCTGTCTCTCCTTGGTCTGTTCTTCAACATGTGGATGAGGATATAAGTGGCATTTTTATGATTTTTTTAAAGTGAAAATGGTCTTGACAAGCTTGAATAATCCATAGGTTGCGTGTGAGAGTATAATAGAGACACCTATGATGGTATCCTTCTCTTAGATCTTTGTACTAACTGTACTATGTGGACAGAGAAAAAACATGTTATGTATAGTAGGCTCCCATTTTGTGAAAAAAAAAAAAAAAAGCGCTACATGTTTGTATAAACACACCTGTGTGCATGTGTATCTGGGACTGTTTCCAGGAGATTCAAATACGGTGGCAGTGGTTGCTATAAAGCAGGCCTGAGGGACTGGGGATCTGGACAGCAAGTGATACTTACCTTGTACTACATACATTTTTCTGTTGCTTGACTTTTTCTTTTTAACTATTTAATTTTTGAGAGAGAGATAGAGAGAGAGAGCACACATGCATGAGCAGGAGAGGGACAGAGGGTAAGGGAGAGAGAGAAGCTTAAACAGATTCCACTCCCAGCATGGAGCCCAGCATGGGACTCAAGATCATGACCTGCGCTGAAATCAAGACTTGGACGCTTACCCGAATGAGCTACCCAGGTACCCCCACCTATGTAATTTTTTTTAAATGTCCCTGTGTTAGTTTTTTTTAATGTACTTATTCATCAGAAGGAGCAAGGGGGATGCAAGTAAGGAAGACGTGGATTAACAGGAGCCAAATTGGAAAACCCCTAGGGATATGGTAATCGGAAGTTCAAATTTGAATCGGCTGTCTGTTGCAGTTAGTTGACAACAAAGTGAATCCATTGGTTTTCAGTTGTTTGCCTTCCTTATTGGGTCATGATGGTCTCTTGGAATGCAGAATATATGTTCTAGGAGATACCTAGGGTTCCATGAAGAACCGAGGTTAAAGTGCCCATTGCTCAAAGGATTTATGTGTGGAGAGTTGTGTCTGATCAGAAAGACCTGGCACCCTATTCTAATTACCTGGTTAAGGGAGTAGGTGTAATAGTCCAGGTGTTATGCTTATAGTAGTTTTTTTTTTAAAGGTTTTCAATGGCTCTTCCATTTCATAGGTGGACTCTACATTGTTACTCTGTTAGGCTTCTAATTTTCCTCTAAAACCAGAAGTTACCATGCTAGATGCTTAGACTTGAGCCAAAAACAAAAATAAAACCAAACGTATCCAAAATGATGAATTAATTTTTTATTTGTAGGGAAGTTTGTCAATAAAGACTTCTCAGTATTAGCCTGAATTATGAAAGGTGGTGGTAAAGTCAACTTTCTTGACATCTTAGGATGTTTACAATAGTGTAATGGATGAGAGTATATAGTTCCAAAGATGTTTTCCATCTTGAGACTATATGCAGTGCTTATTTATTTTTAGGTGGAAAATATGTTGTTACTCATTTTGCTATACTGCAACTGTGCTTAGCAGATCTCCCCCTTCATACTTGCTGTTCTTATTAGCATATACACTTGTTTTTGCCTGGTGTTCAGTAATATCAGTTTCACTTTGAAAAAAGGTAGCAATACAACAGTGTTTGCTGGTGTAAAAACCGTTAAAGCTACTTAATGTATTTATATATAAGGATATAATGTAGTCAGAACATTTGATGGCATGTTCTAGGCTAAACATGTAACTTGATTTCCTATGTTAATCCATACTCTGAGTCATTAATTGCATCAGAGTATATTGGAATAGTATTTGCTATCTTTTAAAGCAGCGGTAAATACCTACTTCCATTAGAAACTATTTTTTTTCTAACTTTTTTCTTTTTTTTTTTTTTTTTGAGAGAGACACAGAGTGCGAGCAGGGGAGGGGCAGAGAGAGAGGGAGATATAGAATCCGAAGCAGGCTCCGGGCTCTGAGCTGTCAGTACAGAGCCTGTTGCAGGGCTCAAACCCATGAACATGAGATCATGACCTGAGCTGAAGTTGGACGCTCAACTGACTGAAGGTGCCCCAGGAACGGTATTTTAAAAGTAGCTTTAAGGGGCGCCTGGGTGGCTCAGTTGGTTGAGCATCCGACCTCAGCTCAGGTCATGATCTCGCAGTTTGTGGGTTCGAGCCCGCATCGGGCTCTGTGCTGACAGTTCGGAGCCTGGAGCCTGCTTCAGATTCTGTGTCTCCCTCTCACTCTGCCCCTCCCCCGCTCACATTCTGTCTCTGTCAACAATAAAGAAACATTAAAAAATTTTAAAAGAAATAAAAGAAGCTTTAAGTTATAGAATATAAATATAGAGTATGTAGATATTTATTCTGTGTGAATATGTAGAATAAAATATTGGGCCTGGAAGATTTCTGACCACATCAGCCTCTGTGTGCTCTTCCCCTCTCCCTATAGCCTTTTTTGTTTTTGTTTTTGTTTTTGTTTTCCTAACTATGGGAGAACAATCTGGATGCTAGGGAAGTTGGAGCCAGCCTGGCATTAAACAAATAGGCACAGATAATCTTCCCTAGCTACCTTCGAGCTTTCTCCCAGCGCTAAAGCTGAACCAACAATAGTCCCAAGCAGGTCTCTTTTAACCATTATTTAAAGAGATTCCTAAAAGAAACGGCAGACCTTTCTCACAGGTGCAGATCATTTTGGCTTCATCTCTGCCTTCCGTGGAGCGGGTTGCTAGAATAGTTTCTGTTGCTCAGGGCAGCGCTGGAGGAGATAGCGGGTACCAGGAAGGGCTGTGTAGACACCTGCTGCAGTGGAACTCGCTCATTCCCACACCTGCCGCACAGCTGGCGCCCTGCTTGGGGACAGAGACACAAAGAGCCCATTTAAGTGAGTTACCTCTTTGGATTTGAGTTGGAAGGAAAGTTAGTATATTAGGGGGAAAACTCCAAAAAGATTGTAAGCACAACTGAAATGTGTACAGATGGAATGTAGCTAGACAGATCATACTGATTGTTATCTTTGGGTGGGGACATGATGATTCTTTTAATGTTCAGTTTTCCTGGAGTTTTCACATTTTCTGTCATATGTATCAATACCTCTTATAATAAAAAAAAAAGTTATTTAAAGGTTTTTGTTTTTGTTGTTGTTGTTTGTTTTTTTGCTTTATCCAGGCATCTCCTATCTAAAAGGATCGTAGGATAACAACTTAATAAGACATTTCAAGATTGAAGTATTTTGTGGCCATGATTTACTCCCTTGACTCTTGTTTCTGAAATAGAAGAAACTAAAAGCGTCTCCCAAAGCATTTCCTCTCCTCCAACTCTTCTTAACCCCAATTTAAGGAGGAGACGTTCTACTTAAGCATCCCTCTTGCCAGATTATTCCCAGTTACGTAGTGCTATTGATGGTTGGTTCCAAGGGGAGACCATTTCCAGAGCTCCGTGGGGAGACTGGTGGTCAGTTGGAGCCACAGTCCTGGTGAAAGACACTGAAACCTTGCAGGAGAAAAAAGCAGATAATAAATCGTTCAACCTATCCAAACTGACTCAACTGGGTCTAAGAGTCATTGGTTACTTTGATCTATTATTCCTCAGCTGCTTAATTTACTTATGGGGCAGTTCTGGCTCTGTGGGTCTTGAAACTGGAAAATAGACTTCTTGATAGTAAATCCTTTCGAAAGATTAGGTAGAAAGTCGGTTGCTATGTTCACAGTGAAATGGTTCAGATACCTGGGAAAATGCGTAAGAAGCTGGCAATCGTTGTTGCCTCTTGAGAGGAGACTTGGGCTTCTGGATTGGGGGGTGACCTATCTTTCCTCATGTGCCCTTTGATACTGTTCACACTTACAACTTTGCATCTGTGCTGCTTTTTCAACTTAGCAACAAGTAATAATTGTGCCTGGCTCAGACTTTTATTTTCTGACTTTTCCTGACATGATTTTCTATATGCTACCAGTGATGACCTCACTAAAAGTATGTGAAAAAATTTTTTCAGGAAAGTCAGGAAGATAGCTGGTTCCTAAAATAAACTTTTATGAAATATAATTGGATGTGCTTGGCTCCCACCTTTTTCCCCTCATGCAAAGGCTCTTGAGTGTAGCACTGTCCTGAAGAACGACGTTTCTACCTTGTGAGGTGTCATGAGATGTTAGGTATACCTTTTTGTACTTTTAGAAGGAGAAGGGGCCTCATCTTTTCTTCTCCCAGATTTGGTGTCACCATTTCCACTCTCATTACCTTTCGTGCTGTTTGGATATCACCTGGAAGTCACACAGACAACTCATACTCAACTTCTTAAAAACATTTTTTTCTGCCAACACATCCAAGTCATAAGGCTGAGAGTCGCTCCTGATCGTCTCTGCACTTCGCTCTGTAGCCCCCCCTCCCCCCACAACCCTTCATAGCCCTCCATGCAGTCACCCACCAAGCCCTGAGGCAGCTGAGTCTTTGAAATCTCTCATGCCCCTCTCTCACTTCCCCACCATGGACTACTCTGGCTCATTTTCTCAGCTTATTTTTGCATGAGTGCAAAATCTTCACATAAATATCCTTGCTTCCGGTCTGGTCTGCGTCTCACTCATCCCTCAGTAGGCTGCCAGGTGGTTTCTCTAAAATGCATTTGTGATCTCGTTGCTTTTTAAATATAAAACCCTTTAATGACACACTTTTCTTTCTAGATTATTATTCTCAAGGTTATTCCTGCCCTACTCTGATGGAAACTTCCAGCCTCTTTTCATAGTACTCTTTTACACGATAGCCATGCCCGATCTCTTAAAAGTCATCTTCGTGGGTCACGGTCTCTTTCTTCATGCCCTCGCGCCTCCTATTTCCTTCGTCAGAAATGCCTGATCTTTCTTAGCACCTTCCACTTCTCCCTTACAAAATGCTTCTAGCCTTGCCTTCTCCAGTCCTACTCCTGCTTTCCTCTCATCGGCTCTCATTCCACAACTATGCATATATTGACTCTTGCTCTCTCTCTATAATTTTAATTTTTGGCTTGCTTATTCTTTTCATAGTAGATTATAAATTCAAATTTATAATTAGAGTGTAAGTCTTTGGAGGGAACAGTTTGGGGGGGCAAGAGTTTTTAATAGGAATGGTAAGGGAATATACACTTATTTTGAATTCCTACTTCTTTATCTTCCTATAATAAACAGTCTGACTCCATTTTTGATATTTGACTACTGTCAGCTTTTAAGAGTCTCATGCTCTACCGACTGAGCTAGCCGGGCGCCCTGACTACTGTCAGCTTTTAATCCCCATCTTCTTCTTCCTTTGCCCCACATCTGGGAAGGGTGGTAGGAAAGCCCCGGTTCTTCCTCCTCAGCATGAAGTTCAAACAATGTAAGCCCTGTCCCACAGGTAGGAGGAACCCTCACACCGTCCCATAACCAACCCCAAGCCATTCTTTATTCTCTGTGTTCTCAAGGCACTCTTAGCCATGTTTGGGAGCTGACCCAGCTCTCTACAGAGAGCTTCATTTTGTGGGCAGTAACTCTGTCCATCCCATGTTGTTGAGTATGTGGCATCATCAGTCTTGGTATCTGAACCAAAGTTTGGTTGAGAACATCCATATGCTTCTAAGGAGTGAATATAGGCTTCCTCCCCAATCATGGGTCTCCAGACCCAATTAATATGATATTTTATGCACATAATATTCATATAGTATTTATTGCATTTGTAGAAGTAAAGATGGCATATTCAAAAGCATCCCAGTATGTAAGCTCCTCCCTTAAGACAAAGTTTGTTTCAGCTTTTTTTTTTAATGCCTATTTGTTTCTTTTGAGAGAGAGAGCACGCACACATGCACGGTTGTGTGAGTACATGCGCAAGCAGGGCAGGGAGAGGGGCAGAGAGAGAGGGAGAGTGAGAATCTCAAGCAGGTCCACATTCAGCATGGAGCCTGAGTTGGGGCTTGATCCCAAGATCCATGAAATCACGACCTGAGCCCAAATCAAGAGTTGGATGCTTAACCGACTGAGATATCCAGGTGCCCCTGGTTTAGTTTTTTATCTGGAACATGAGAGCAGGTGAGAGAATGAACATTTGCATTTATAAACCACTAGGGGAATTTATAAATATGAACTGTTATTTATTACATCATAGCCACTTGCTTCTCCCAGAGTGTGTTATGGATTCTTGAAATGGGTGTTTATACATTTCACAGAATATAAATGTGTTTTGGGGTATTCTTTTTGTCACAAAAAATCTTTTGACTACTGGTATGTTTTCCATAAGCTGATTTTAATAAGGACGCAACACTGCCTCAGAGCTTGTTTCGTGCACCTGCCAACTTCCGTGAGTAAATCCAGTGAGCCCGACTCCAGCCTAGTGTGTCACTCCTAAAAGCCAGCGTGGCTCATCACGCCAGTCTTTTGGGTCTTGTGCCCTCTCAGAGGGCTGATGATCCAAAGCCTCTTGTTTGAATGGTGATATCATTATAGTTTGTCTTCCTCCTGTGGACTTTTCAAGGTCATGGTGTCCCAGCCCTTAAAGGACTCAACAAAAGTGAGGAATTCTGCATTTCAGGCCCTACAAAAATTGTGTTAGCGACTAAAAGAACAAGAAGCCTCTTACTAAGTAACTAATCCCAATTCAAGCACTTTGAAAATAGCTATAATGAAAATCACACCAGGAGAAGGACATCAGATGTCTGTTAGCAAAACAAAGCATAATGAAACCCTTTACTTTACTCTATTACAAGGATCCAAATCACAGGCTACTGAAGAGATTTTATAAAACACCATTTCTTTCTTCCTTTCTTTTTTTAAAAATGTCTAACACATTGATGTAACAACACAAAGGAAGTGTCAAAAATAGAAAACGTGTCCTATAATTCAATTCTTTTCAATATGCATCATTACTGTTCAAGCCTTGTTCCAATGATTATATATTTTTCAGCAGGTATAAATCTTTTATGTTCTATTTCATTTTAATGGATCATATATTTTTTCTTTTGGAAGCATAGTTTTCAAAATGATCATTTAAAAATAAGTGCATGACAATACATGTTATTAATGAATCACCTTTTTCCAAAACTATATCCCTTTGGTTGGGAATTTAAAATATTTTCAATGTTTTCTGTTGTAATTACACATAACAATGATTTTTTCAAGTAAAGAATCCATTTGTAAGTTGAATCTTTTATAGAAACAGTGAGCATCTTTTAATTGGGTCTCTATGTTGGTTTTTTTGTAAATAGGAATAGGAAACAGTATTATTACTATGGTTGGAATTCTTTTACACCAATTAGTAAAGCTGGATTTACTTGTGTGATATTTCTTTCAACAAGCATATCAGAACTGTTATATGCTCTTTAGTGTTTGAGCGCATTGATATTAAACAGTACAGCAAACTAGGTCATTACTTGCTACTATTGAAGACCTCATTTTTCAAGATAAAGACATACTTGGGAAAGAAATATTGTTAGCTTCCACAGTTCACAAATATTCTATCTGAGAGGAAAAACACATTATGATGGCTTTACTTGACCAAAATATTATCATAAAACAAAGAAAATATTAATTTATTGGAGTCAGAATTAACATTGAAAACAAAGACTGGTTTGGTCTTTTTCCTTGGGAAGTTGACATTTTAATGGAGGTGATGGACAAGTAAAGAGGCAATTAAAATGTATGGAGCTGCTAGGCCAATCCTAATGAGACCTGCCTTTTCTGTGATCAAGAATAATCTTTTAAATTATTATGATCATGGGAGGGAGGTTGTTAGGAAATGTGACAGGCTTTGAAATGAGCAAAAATGACAAATGGATGTCCTTTCTGGTACACTATTCCAGGTTATCTGTGTCTTTCGCTGGCTTTGAGCTATTTTACAACTCTGTAAATTGTAGAAAGCTGATAGTAATGCAAACGATTATTGTCTATAAAAATGTAAATAAATTGTGTCTGGTGCCATACAGTTGACTGTTGCCTTGTGGCTATTCACTGGTGTTATATCTACTTGTAAATTCACTTCAGTATTCCTGATTGCCTGTACAGGTATGTCTTCGCAGAATTCTTTGAGCAAATTTTAACTTTTTACTGGTTCCCTCATTAATTAATGAGTTAAAATCTCAAGTGTTCACTTAATATTTGTACGACAGTCATGATTTTAACTTTTTTTTTTCCCCCAAAGAAATATCTTTTAACACTAGGGTACAATAGCTGCTTAGTAATCCTCTTCTACAACCTTCAGTAAAGGCCACCCTTGGTAATTCACAGGCTTTCTAACAAGACTGACTTTCAGTGACATAATTTTGCAATTATCCAGCCTAATTCAAGTCTACGAAGATTTATTGATCGCTTGCTCCATGCATGCAGATCAGAGATCAGTAAGATCCACTTGGGTCCCATAAAGTCCACATGGGTACAATTATAACTCCAAGCCTGACTATGTTATGTGTTATGCTATGTGTAATAATAGAATCCTATGCAAAATGCCTTGGGAGACTAAAGAGGAAGCAATGAATTCCAAGGAGATAGAATGTGCTGTGCTTTACCTGGAAGGCAGAATTTTATCTGAATCTTAGAGGATAAGTAAGGTTTTTACCAAAGGAAGGAATAGGAAAGGACAAATATTCTAGAAAGTCAGTGGGATATGGAAGGGTATCTTGTCTGGAGAATAATCTCTCAGGTAGGTGGGTATGGCTGGTGTGGGGATACCCTGGGGGTAAATGTGAGATAGGAAATTTGGAGCAGGACCAATTACAAAAGCCTTGAGTGTCAAGTTTTGGAATCAGGACTTGATTCTAGAGCAGTTAATACCTTTCACAGTTTTTAGGGAGAGGGTAATGCCATCAGATCTTAATAGAGGGGAGATGGTTGGATTTGTGGTATCTTGAAATATCCCAGCCGCTAAACTACTAGAAGGGATTTGTGATGCAACCAGTATATATGGTTTATTTTCACACTCAGCTTGGAAGGGTATACTGGGCAAAATGTCCTCTTACCATATTTCTTCATTTCAGTCTTTCACATATATTCCTGACAGTCTCCCCCATCGTGATAATCTTCTCAGAATTATTCTTGATCACAGACGCCCAAAGGCTGATCTCACTCAATGTCACACTTCTTTTCTTGCCAGAGAGTGTTGGAAAGGTCACAGGGATTTGGGGAATCCAACTAAAGAGAAATTGATTCAGAGATATATTTGATTAAGGGTTAATATTATATTTTGTGCATTTGCAGTCACTTCCATGTAGAGATAAATTATTGCTAGTCAAACCAGTATAGGACTGTCTTCCAGGAATATTCTTATCACCCACTGTGCTGACCTGAAAGCAAGGGACCAGAAAGTCTCTGGTCATGTAACCACATCCCGTGGCTCTGGGCACTCTAAATGGTGGGAGAAAGGCATGAAATATCGAGAGCCAGATGCTATTATCTGGAAAATTACTATTGAAGGTGTGTCAGACAAATAATAAAATATTATAGCTTTGTGAATATTTTATCATTTTTTGATATTTGTGATTTTCTATTCTGACATAATTTTATATCAATAATTTTCTGTTCTTAAAGAGAGGGCCCCGCGTTATATAAGCTTCATGTTTCTTAAAACCTGGATCCACCTTTGGTCATGTGACAGTAGATTTATTACAGTAATAGGGGTGCCTGGGTGGCTCAGTCGGTTGAGCGACCGACTTTGGCACAGGTCATGATCTCGCGGTTTGTGAGTTTGAGTCCCGCGTCAGACCCTGTGCTGACAGCTCAGAGCCTGGACCCTGCTTCGGATTCTGTGTCTCCCTCTCTCTCTGCCCTTCCCCCACTCATGCTCTGTCTCTCTCTGTCTCAGAAATAAATAAACATTAAAAAAGTTAAAAAATTTATTATAGTAACATTATATATTATAATAAAAATAATTAAAATGCAGCAACAAGGTTCGGAGGTGATCTCCTCATCACCCATTGTCTTCTGACCCCCACCACCACCCCCACCATTGAAGATCTCACCAAGTTAAAAAAATTTTAACTTGGAAGGATACACCTCCTTCCTTTTAGTATCATTAATATTGCATAGGATGGGGACACCATGAAGTTCTTGCCCACTACTTTATCGAAAGACACTTAGGTATTCGCTAATTATCTGCTAGTGCCAGTAACGTCTGTGGGCATCATTGAATATATGACATTATGCAAAAGCATGTGCATTTCTTTAGGATAAACTTATAAAGGCAGAATTGCTCTTGAGATTAGAAAATAAGGGGTATGTGTGCCCATAAAATAGGTGGGAAGCATAAAAAGAAACGAGAAGTTGAGAAGACGGGAGTTAACTGGGGATTCGTCAACACGGAGAGGAAATTTATAGTGAAATACAGGCTCTCCTTTCAGATAGGTTTGCAGGATAATGAGGAGGGATTTGGGAATGTCATGGGATTTGTTCTGAATATTTGAATACCAGTTTGTCTCATGGACTCACAAGACTGTTTTCAGACAAGATCTTTGTGGGATATTATGTACCAGGACTTGGAGACTACGCTGACAATTCATGCGAGGTTTTGCACTGCAGTGGGGGCCTTGGGGACAGTGGCACTTGGCAGAATATGACTTTCCTGGGAGGGAACCCATGCAGCAGGAGCCCTCTCCAGGACTATAGGACACTGGTGTAGGGGGACATCCCTGGAACCAGAGAAGGCAAAAGGTCAGACGCTGCTTGGTAGCTGGGAGGAGGTGTAAGCCACTTGTAACAGCGTTGTAGAAATAATTGCAAAGGAATGCCCGAGTGAGGAGGAGCATGACAGCGTGCATTACCTGAATCAGTGAGATTTAGGGGAAAGGATGAGCAGTAGCGTCTTCAGTGCTCACAGAGAGATGGTTCTCGAGCCTTGGTTGTACATTAGGATGGCCGGGACAGCTTTGACAAATCCTGATTCTCAGGCCCCTGTCCCGCCCAGTTAAATCGCAGTCTTCGAGAGGGGATGCTGGCATCGGTATTGCTGAAGCTCTCCAGGTGATTCCAAAGTGTCTTGAAGACCATCGGAATTAAAAATACCTAACAGTGAGTATTCATCAGTCACAAGGACTTCAAGAAAGCGGACTTTACCAAGTAAGGCTTAGATCTGGAATATGCCCTCAAGTTATATAGCGTTTAGGAAAGGCGCATTCTCTGTTTTATCCCTCCTACAACTTACTCTCTGATCTTAGAGATTTTTACTTACTATTCACAAATAAGTGGATCTATGGGTATTAAATTGCAACTCGTTGCAGATGGAGTAACTAGCTCCTGTGAGTGGGTATTTGTCAGATGTGCTTTTCCTTGGGTTTAATTTTTTGGACTTGACATTTCCTTGCAGTGTCCTGGAGATGAAAGCATTAGTGGTTCGCACAGGGTGTCCTTGTCTCTCAGTATAATTTATCATCTGAAGTGGGGAACTGCCTTGTATCCACCTGCAATTATTTCTTGTAATTAGAGCTGCCCTCACATGTAATAATGCTCTCCCCGTGAGATCCCAGAGGATACATTTAAGGGTAAGGATCACTTAATTCTTCCCTAGTGAACTGATCCCTCACCCAAGTGTTTCAGTTTGTATTGAAAAAATGCTGTGTGCGGTCAGCCCCTAGATGAGTTTATGTTGTTCTGTCATTTTGCCATGAAATATTTCTATAAAAATGTTCCCTCAGTTTAGGAAACATAGACCAGTGGCAGTTAAAGGATGAGCAAATACAGGAGTCGTCTCAGGTTGAGTTCTTTGGGAAGCAGACTCTGACCGAGATTAGTAAGCAGAATGCTTAATAAGGAGAAACCTTGGGGCCGACGCTTGGTGAAGGATGGGAAATGAGGAGTTGGAGAATTTGAGCTGCAGGCCCAACATCACTCTTGCCTGAGCCCGTGTGGGGCTGTGGGGCTCAAATGACCATTCAGAATTGCCCCAAGTTGGGCCTAGAGGGCCAGAGCTTTAAACTCCTGCCTCTTTATAGGCCACCCAGCAAGGGGCAGAACCTTGGATAAGGCAGCTCTGCAGCTGAGGCCCCCAGCACCCCCAGCGGCTGGGGCGGTGAGCCAGCCTTCCCTTGCAGTGATCTGGCCAGCACATCTCAGGGGCCATCACAATGATGTAAGAAGGCTGTTCCTGCATTTACAAGGCCCATGGGCGGGTGAGCTAGAAAAGGAAATATTTATGTCTTCAAATCTATTCCATGGGGCAGTGCTAGGACTGAGGAGTAGACAGGCCGCTAAGGATGCATGGTGTATGAGTGTGCACACACCGGAAGGAAGCCGGAGGGAGGCAGAGTGTCAAGCCATGGTCTCCTCTTCTGCAGCCAAAGCTGCTGACTCTGACGGATCAAGAGCAGTTATAATGAGGAAGAGACCAGAAACTCGGTACTGGGTCTGATATCTATTTGGTGTTCATCAAAAATACAGTCACCGGTCAACTTGAAACGGAACAAGATAAGTACTTCTTTTAAGCGAATGTGCATTCTTGCTAGATGGGCAGAGGCAAATTTGGTATGATTTTTCTTTTCTTCCACATTCCCTAACAAACAACAGCGTCTTCTGCAATACACAAACTGTGATTAGGCAAAAAGTAATAAATACCCAAGTCCCACAAACTCCCCTTCCTTACCTTCAACATCATTGATCTGAGCACAGCTGCCATGGAGAATTTGCAGCCCAATGGCTATGTCTGTCGATATAAAAGCCCGAGTCATTTTCCCGCTGACACATGTTCCACTTTGCCCCTTCCTTCGCTAAGGAGGAGGGGTAGATGAGAAAACTGACCATGGAGCAGCTGCTGATTTATACTTCTTTTCTGGACCAGGGAATTCATATTGATTAGTTGGATGAATGAGTCTGTCCCTTTGTTTCAAATGATTAGAGTGAATGTCTGCCCTTGGAATATATCACAGCTCCACTGTGACACAAGGAATAAGATCCACTGTGTTTTTGTAAATCTCAGTGCCTTTCCCATACTTATGAAATATACCTGTCGATGATACTTAACCTGGTTATGGGGAAACAGGTCTTTAGGGAGTTGGGAAGAATGTATGTGCCAGCAAGGACATCAAGATGTGTCAACTTCTTCCTTTGGGCCCTTTGATGCTGCTTAATGTATTTACATTGAATTTGTCATCAAAGTGGTTGATGACATATTTGTTACTCATCTGAATTGAGTTTTCCTGTCACTGCTATGCTGTGGGATTTCATAATTGCTCAGTGCTTCTCCAGATAACTTTTGGCTGAGTTTCTCTTCTACAAGACTCACTTGCTTATTGGGGGGGGGGGGGGGCGGGGGGCGGGGGGGGAACCACCACCGTAGACTATCCTTCTGTATTTTAGTGGGATATTTGTTTTTTACCATTTATAATGAACATGTTTACAAAAACAGATTTAGTGTTTTGTTTTCCAGGAATTTTCCAGGCAAGGTGGCTGTTGAAGGGAAAATATGCTTTTTATATTGGTCTCTCTGCTCCATGTTGATTTTTGAAGGAGAAGATGGACTTTTTAACCAAATGTCCTTCATTCCTAAATTGTTAGAAATGCATTTATTTTGTGGAGCTCAAGTGTGTTTCCTTGAATTCTTCCCTTGGTACCTCCTGGTTTTTCTCTCTGGAAGACCTCAATATAATATTTATCCTTCTCAATTCAGTGGTTAATATTTTTAAAGTTTACTTATTTTGAGAGAGAGAGAGAGGGCATGGGAGGGGCAGAGAGAGGAGAGAAAGAGAATCCCAAGCAGGCTCTGCCCTGTCAGCACAAAGCCCAACACGAGTCTCAAACCCACGAACTGTGAGATCGTGACCTGAGCCGAAATCAAGAGTTGGACGCTTAACTGAGCATCAGGCACCACTGTCCTTAATGATTTTTGATGCTTAGCTCTACCTGTTGATATCCTTCCTTCCGGGTGGTCAAGGTTCAGAGGAAGTGCCCCAGAGCCCTCCCTGCTCCACCAGCAGGAAGTTACCTCTTCCTTCTGTGTTCCAGTAGATTATGCGCTTGAGTTGTAGCACTGATCCTGTGCTACCCAGGTGATTTATGAGTTTCTTAGCTCCCCGTCCAGCAGTGCTCTGAGCCCCTTTGTTTCCAAGTGACCTGGAGACATTTCTAATCAATTGGGCATCCCTATCTCAGTAAATTCATACATGGGCAGAGTGAGAGAATGAGGGATGTGGCGAAGGATGAGCAAAGAATGGTTGATGAAGAAAGTCTGGAAAGGGACCATCATCTTTCAGAGTCAGTGTCTCTGTTACAGAATTGGTCCTGAGTGAAAAAATACATGTTCTAGATGCAGTAGCTTCTAGTTGGAATTCAGTTTCACGTAATACTCTTCACAGTCCTCAAGACTTGAGCTTTCAGTTATATTCTTGGCAACTCTTCTGGATATATATGGAATATCCCTAAATCTTCACAAATGTTCCCAGCTCAGACATAATCAATCATGTTGATGCTTCTAATTGTTCCTATCCAATGCATTTTTATAAACTCTATTCAGAGAACACCCTGTGCCATAACCCGCCATTCCCACACCCAGTGAGTAGATACTGGATCATTCTACCACCCCTCCAAATACCAAGGACCATTTACAAAGCTTTTCATCCTCTTACTCTTAATTTTTGGCATGCAACTCTATCCTAGTCTTGATTTTGTATGCTTATAGTGTCTTAACTTTTGATTCAGGGCAAGGTTCATGCAATGAAGCATGCATTTTGAGTTTTAAATATGTGGTATATCCTTTAAAGATAACCATGAAGCTGTAAATCTGTAGATCTCTTCATCTTATCTGATGAATTTCTCAAGAGGTGCGATTGCCAGGCTCCTCGTCCTCTGCTGCTCTTGGCAGCTGCATGCTGTAATGTCCCTGCTGGAGCATCCTCCTTTCCCTTATCTGCAGTATCATACTTAGTCAATAGCTGGAAATGGCGATTACTGGGAAGCAAAAACTAGTGGTGAGTATCCAATGGGTAAAATAAAACAAAAACAGGATTGAGAGCAGGGAAGCAGTGAGCGAAGCACAGATGACCCTGACTTGCTGAGCACTAAAAATCAAAGATACGAGGACAGATTAAGTGAGGATTGGTGGAGCTGTCTCTCTTCTCTCCTGGTGTTCCAGTAGAACTTCTGAAAAAAGGAGCTCTGCCCAGAGGACGTCTCACCCACAGTGCCTGGAAGTTCCTACGTGTCCAGGTTCTCCAGGGCTCTTCCTGTCCCAGTTGTGACAATTGATTCTCAGGCTCTGTGTGCATCCTTAGTACTTTCTGCCGCCAGCTTCTGGGTTCTTGAAACAGGGAGACATCTCAGAGCCTGCCCTAAAAGATGGCAGTAATTCTTATCTACCTCTTTCTTTAGATACCTCCTAGGTTGTCGTACCAGATAATTGAAATTTCCAGACCTACCATCACCCTCTGCTGTGATTTATTTGGCTTTAAAGTCTTTCCGGCTCATGAAAGGGCTCTGATAGAGTCGCAGCAGTGTTGTTCCAGTGTGGTCCCAGGTATCCTGGTTTATGGCCGGGACAAGTTCTGGAGTTGGGGCGTCCCAGGTTTCCTTGTCTTTCTGAGGCTACGGTGCATGCTGGCGCACTCAGAAGTGAGCTGTCTTATGTGTGTGGTGTCCATGCCTGAGCATTTTGAGGAGAAACCACGAGGAGTTCTGGTTTTGTGCCACTGTATGATATGAATTGGCGAAATAAATCCAAACAGAAATTCAGCTCTGAGTGTAGGGATAGCCTGTGAAGTGCCAGGCCCATCCTAAAAGCATCTGGAGGAGTATGAGTCATGATGCTTGGCTATCACTGTACTTATAACCTATACAAGGAGATAAGCCATGAGTGAGAAAAGCAATAGCCATATATTAGAACAGTGGCAACAAGAAGGTACTAAGCAGGGAGAGAGACGAAGAGTTATGAGCCATCTTTACCAGTATGATTTAGCTCTGATTTATGAAAAACTGGTTATGTGTGGGAGTGAACTTTTGCAATCTGGCTGATGAATGACTGAGCTTTGTGATGTTATAAATGTGAGCTTTCAAAGAATCGGATCATTAATTGATTGCTTTAATGTGAAACACATTTTCCTAAAACAGATGCTAAAAATGGTGGTTGGGCCTCCAAAAGCCAATTTAACTCAAAATGTAACTGAAATGTAGAGATGTCGTATTGTAGGTTTTCCATTCTATGTTCAAGGACGAAGCGTTCCGTATTCCAGGTCACCTAGCTGCGATCTTTTCTAGGCGCTCATCTGTGCGTCATTAGTATCCAGCCTGATGTTCACCCTTCTTACTTCCCAACCCTGAAACAGTATACTTTCCTCCCTCCTACGCCTAGGCCGTGAGAGGGTGTCTGCCTTCCCCTGTGTCTCTCCAGCATCTGGGCGCTGCAAATGGAATCCCCCTCCACCCCCTGCCCCAGCCTATCGAACACACATTCTTTGTTTCTAGAGGTAGCGATTCAGTGATCACTGGTGGAAACCCTGGAAGAAGTTATGTTGATTCTAAAAGCGTTGGGAAGTGTGTTTCAGAGAGAAGGTTGGGGGTGATAGGGGAGGTTGAGGTTAGCTTAATGGTAAGACAGGATTGGTTGGACTGAGTGCAAACTTTTAAAAAGTAGGGCTGCACATAATGGTCACATGTCTCAGTGACAAATAGTTGTAAACTGTGGCTGCCTGTATTTTACTATCTGAACGTCTCTAAAAAAGTTGGGAAATTCTTGTTGACCTGTACATTTCTCCCATTTTTCTAAGTGGCTTAAAACAGTAATTGTGTTATTATCTCTCCCAGTTGTATGAGTTGATTGGGTTCAGCCTTGAGATTTCCCATGTTGTTGTGGTCACATGGCAGCTGAGACTGGATTCGCTGGAGGGTTGACTGAGATGCTGGGATTACTAGGCTTCTTACCACCTTCATATAGTGTGTCGGCTTTTCCTCTCCATGGAGCATCTGTATGTGGTTTCTTCATTTGATGTCCCAGCAGAACATCTTGACTTCTTATATGATGGCTTGGGTTCCCGAGAGCACCAGGGAAAGCTGCAAGAACTTTTTAAGGCTTTGGATAGCTTCTGTTGCTATAGCTTCAAGTTCACTGATCTTTTTTTCCCTCAGGTGTCTAATCTGCTATGAAATACATTGGGTGGAGCATTATTCATCTCTAAAAATTCCTCCTTAGTTGCGTGTTTAATTCACATATTTCTTTTTTCATTATTTTTATGTTTCTCTTTAAATCCTCAATCCTTTTTAAGATACTTATATAATGTGTTTTAACGTTCTCTGTCATTTTGGTCATTTCTGATCTGTTACTCTGGATCACATTTTGGTATGGATCACATTTCCCTTCTCTTTTCCTGTCTAGTATTTTTTTATTGGCTGTAGGACATTGTGAGGTTTTACCTTTTTTATTGCTTTTTTTTTTTTTTTCTTTAAAAACTTGGGTTTTGTTGGGGATGGGCAGGAAAGCTAAAGGATAAATGTGATCTTTTTTGAGAATTGCTTTTAATCTCTTTCATCATGAATCTGGAGTAGGATTACCAACTGCCCTGAGTTGTCTGGGAATGAGGGATTTTCAGAGATGCGTCACTGTAAGTGCTAACCTTGGGAAAATTGTGGGCAAACCAGGGCAAGTAGGTTATCCTAAGACTTTAGAGTAGCTTTTAACAGGTTTGTGAAAAAGATATGGAAAGTAAAAGTTTTGAGACCATGTAGACTGAAAAATGCCTGTATTCTACTTAAAAAACATTTTATTTATGTTTTGGGAGAGTGCAAGCAAGAGAGGGGCATAGAGAGGGGGTCAGAGGATCTGAAGCCGGTCCTGCGCTGACAGGCTGACAGCAGCGAGCTGATGTGGGGCTTGAACTTCTGACCTGGGAGATCATGACCTGAACCAAAGTCAGACACTCAACCAACTGGGCTACGCAGGTGCCCCTTCTGTATTCTGCTTTTAAAATTAACTCATAGCAAGTTGGGCATAAAAATAAGAGGGAATTTATCTGATAATTTTGAAGGCATTGTTTTAGTGGTTTTATCTTCCAGTGTTATAACAGGTTGGAATTTGTTTGCATTCTTGAAACTTTATATGTGCCTAGTGTTATTTTGGAAAACCAGTATGTCTTTGTTTTTGTTTGTTTTTCCTTTCTGAAAACATGTAGATTCTTCCCTTTTTTTCTGTCTCAGTGTTCTGAAATTTTGCCGTAACATGCCTTGGTCTGGGTCTGTATTCTCATGTTATGGAACTTATATAGTTTTTTTTTTTTTTTTTTAAGTTTATTTTTGAGAGAGAGAGAGAGAGAGAGAGGAGGAGGGACAGAGGGAGAATGAGAATCCCAAGCGGGCTCCGCGCTGTAGCACAGAGCCCTGTATGAGGTTTGAAACCACAAACTGTGAAATAATGACCTGAGCTGAAATCAAGAGTTGGATGCTTAACCAGCTGAGCCACCCGGTGCCTCATGTTACGCACTTTTAATTTGGCCACACATGCCCTCTCAGTTCTAGGAGTTTTTCTTGTGTTTAGACGTGAACAAGTTACCTTATCTGTGGTATCCCCTTTTTTCTGGCACTGCTGTTTGCATGTTACGCCTCCTGGACTCTTCCTCTGCTTTTCTAATTATTTTTCTCAATATTTCCCTATTGCTCTCATTTCTGGAAGATAACCTCAACTAAATTTCCAAGTTTTCTATTGAGTTTTTCATTTCTCAGTAGAAAACTCAATTTTTCCATCACATTTTTAAATCACATAAGCTTTTTTTTTTTTTTTTTTTTGGCAGGGAGGCTTCCACATACGAATGTTTCCTTTCTCATACCATCCTGGCTCTGTTGTTTTCTCTGAGCTCTCTCAGGAGAATGATAGTTTTAATTTTAAGTCTTCCTCTTCCTGTGTAGCCTCTCGTTCTTCTCAGAGAGTGTAAAGTGCCAGTCTCTCTGTAAATGTGTGGTGAGGCTCTGGGCATCTGTCTCCTTCTTTAACAGAGTTTCAGACCATATTCCTACCCTCAGCCCCATACTTTCATGTTCATGGCCTGGCAGTTGGGGGATTCTGGGTATAAATCCTCTTCATATTCTGGGTATAAATCCTCTTCCCATCCATTTCCCGATTTACGATTCGGCTTTTTCAAGTCTGCCAAGTCAGTGAACACTTGTTCTGTTTCTCAGCTTCCAAAATATGGTTGTTCTTTTTCCTTTGTTCTTATGTTTCAACATCTAAAAATGTCTTTACTCTCATTTTTATGGAATTTGGGAAGGCATCCAAGTTTTTCTGTGTGCTCAACCCATTTTTTTTTTTATGCAGTTTAACGTTATAATCTACATTTTTTCCCCTGGGAACCAAAATATTTACAACACAGTGTTTAGTGAATGCATCTTAGATATTTTATTTAAACAGTATTTAGGCTCACTCTGGATGAAAAAAAGTTAATTCCAAGGTTTTTTTTTAATTTTTCAAAATTTCCATAGAAACCTGAAAATAGCAATCATTATTTTTGACTTTTCAGAATTTAAATTTATAACCGTCTAAAATTATGAATCAGTATTTAATTGGAAATGTTATTACTGAGAAACAATATGTAGTTATCATAAAATGAAATTAATACAGATTAAATACCAGATGAAATTTATAATGCTAACAGTTGGATTGCAAGTATTGGTACATTTTGTAAATTTTATTTCTTCTTAAGAGCTTACACTCATTACATGCTTTTTTGTGTTAAGTTCTTGGATAAGGGTAGGTGGTTTTAATTGTGCTAATTAAACTGATTAGCCATCGGGAAGTATACAGAGAGGCTGATATGTATTTTCCGATTTGTTCTTTCCCACTGTGGACACTGCTAGTAACATATTCATTTGGAGAGAATCCTCGCAATGTTATTTCGTAGTGATGAAAATCCAAGAGGCAGGAGACAGAGTTGAAAGCTAGAGCAGGATGCATTTTTAGATGGCCAGACTGCTGTGTAAAATAGCTTATTGCTTTTTAAATTGCCTTATATTTTTTTCCAAATTCTTAAACAGGCTCTAGAGAACAATTCGTCCTATGTCTTTCAAAACTAGCTACTCTAAGAAATGCTGATTTAGTTTTTTAGTAGAAGTTGCGACAGTTGGGGAAGATGATGTAAGATTTTGGTCTTTTTATAGGTGTGCACTTGGACAGTGGGCCTCTGGTTTGTTAAATGTAATGCCAAGAAGCTCTGAACAGGTGTAGAAAAGACAATTCACAGTCGATCATTCTGTTGGGTGCAATTCACTTGGTTCTTTTCTGGGTGCTTCCCCACATTTTTAGTGTTGTCATTTATTCTTTTGATGTTGTTTGAGTCCCTTTCTCAATCCAGTCCAGTCCAATCCAGTTAAGTTAAATAAACATTCACGGTGTCAACCTCACCTCCACTTTCCTTCCCAAAGAAAATCAAGTGGGATGGGAGCTCACATACCCATGGACCCCAAATATTCAAACTTACTTTCAATTGTGCTTCTTTTCTTCTCTCTCTTGTTAGGCTAAGGGACTTGACCACCCGTTTACACATCTGACACCAATCCCTCCCCTTGTGCTAGGAGGTAACCTACCATTCCTGTTCTTGTTCATATATCCAACTCCTGCCACTCAGTTGGACCCTTCCCACTGGTGTCTAAACATGCCCAGATTTTAAAACAAAAATGGAGCATTCCTCTTCAATTCTACTCTTTTCTAGAGTTTTCCATGTTTTGATCCACTCCTCTCGAGAGAGTAGTTTGAATTCAGAGCTTCCACTTCCTCTGGAAGCACTGAGTGCTCGACCTAGTCCAACATATCTTCTATGCTTATCATGGCATCCAAGCGCTGCTACCTGAGATTCCCAGTGATAGCAGTGTAGCAGAGTGCAGTGGCCATTCTGAGTTCCATCTCACTTGACTTCTCAACAGTTTTGACACACTCTCTCCCTAAAGCACTGCCTTACCTTGGGTATGGGTCTTCAGATAGTCCTCATGACTCCTACTTGGGCCTCTTTTCTTCTCACTCTGCACACTTCCTCTTTGGTCTCCATTGTGCCTGTGACTTTGATAAACTGCACACAGAGTACTTAAGTCTTTACCTGGAACCAAGGCCTTCTGTGCAATTCTGAGCTACATATCCAATTGCCCACTCCTCTTCCAGGGAATGTAAATCCCCCTGCCCACACTGGAACTCTCAGTCTTCACCGATTAAGTGAAGTGCACTCTTTCCAGTGCTCTCTCTCTCGGTAAAAGGCCTGTCCTTCCAGCCAGTTGCACAGATTAGGCTCCTGGGCGTCGTCATCAACACCTTGTTCTCCTGTACCCTCATATCCAGTCACTCAGTGCTCCAAACTGTACTTTCGGATTATCTCCCAAATGTATGTGTGTCATCTCTCCTGTCACCCCACCCGTGCAGAAGCAGACATCTTCTCTGGCCTGATGGCAGCAGCAGTCTTAGGCCTCTTTCCCCAGATCATCCCTACCCACCTCTCATTTGGTCTCCCTCCTGGAGTCAGAGTAATCTTTTGAAACAGTCTTTTTGTCAGCCCGTACTTAAAATGGTTCAAAAGTTTCCCATTGTTCTTTGAATAAAGGTGACATCCTTATCTTTGCCTGAAGGCTCTGCATAATCTGGTCCCATTCTATCACACACCACTTTGCTTTCTGTGTCACTCACACTGGCTTTTTAAATTCCTCAATTTAAAGCCTCTTGATCAGTTCACAAGTTATTTGCACATGATGTTTCCTCTCCTTAGTAAGCCTCATCACTCTTCTTACCTAGTTAAATCTCTCTCTTCCTTTAGATATAAGATCTGTGGGTACTTCTGGAGGAACTCCTTCCTTCGTCTCTTTGATTTGATTGATTTTCCACTTGATGACCCCAGGTAGGGGTGATGTTGTGGTGTACCCCTAAAATTACTCTTTCACCACCCGAGGACTTACTACTCCCACCTGCCGGGAATGTTGGCTGCTGATGGCTCTTGGCTGTGTCTCTTGTTAAGCACTGCTTCAGCTGAAAGGTGCTGCCCCACTTGGGAGCGTACCCCATCGCTGGAGACAGCCCACACCCCGTGATGGGTCAGTGGAGGATGGAAGGTAGTAATCCTGGAGTCATTCCCTCAGTTCAGGACATCCTCAAAGGGTCATCCTGACTCTGGTGCTACCCACTGCATAAGCTAAGGCTCTGGTCTGACTGCCTAGCTGTTCAGTGTCTCCCTGTTCTCAGTCCTTTCCATGCTCCCTTACACACGTTGTTCCAAGAGCATTCTCCCAAGAGCCTTCTACATGCGCCTCTCCACGTCAGTGTCCACAAAACACAACCCAAGGGCCCACATGCTCCCCTTCCCACTGTTTATCATGGTGGTAAACATATGCCTGCCTCTGAATCTGGGCTCTTCTACTTAATAGCTCTTTGACTTTGCACAACTGAGTTATGTTGCCTGTGGCTTGGTTTCCTTACCTATTTCTTTGGAGAATTAAGCTGGTTAGGATAGTGTCTTAGTTTGGGTTTTGCTGTAACAAATTACTGTAGACTGGGGGGATTAAAGAAGGGGCAGAGGGAAGGGAGGGAGAGGGAAGGGCATTAATCCCATCATGAGGGTTTACCCTCATGACCTAATCTAACCATAATTACCTCCAATGGCCCCACCTCCAAATATCACATTGTGGGTTAGGGTAACAGTATGTGAATTTGGAAGGGACATGAACATTCAGTTCCTAGCAGACAATGATATATATAACTGATTCTCAATGATAGCTGTAATTATTATTGTGTTATTATTATTATCCCAAAGGAGTGTTGCTGCTTTTATCTAGAGACAGTCTAAAATGTAAATACCTTTAGGAGGTGACAGCTTAACCTAAAATTTCACTAGAGTTTTATTGCACGTGAGTTAATACACAGATGAAGAATTCTTTACTTCACTGTGAGAAGAGCTCACAAGTTTCACTTTTGGAGCCTCAGGGCATAAAGCCTAAGCACTTAAAGAAAAATAATCTGCTTCACCTTTAGGAATCCAGTGGTCCTGACCTCCCCTCTATGAGACATTTCCTCAATTAATACCTATCAAGCCTCACACAGAGAACTTTCATTTGCAAAGGAAAAGGAAAAGCATATTTCCTTTTTACTAAGATGAAATACACAAATAGTCATTTTTGCATTTGTGTGGATAATCGAGATGAAGGAAAATGGAAGAATAGGAGAGAGGCCAAGGAGTATGGCTGGCCCTTGAACAGCAGTGAGTTTGAACTTGGATTCATACATGGATTTTTTACAATGCAGTATTGTAAATATTTTTGTTCCTATGACTTTCTTAATAACATCTTTTTTCAGATTATTTTGTTATAAGAATATAGTATATAATACATATACAAAATACATGTTAATCAGCTATCTATGTTATGGGTAAGGCTGTTGGTCAGCAGTAAGTAAAGGTTTTGGGGAGTCAAAATTTATATGTGGATTTTCAGCTGTACAGGGGAGTCCGGAACCTAACCTCCGTGTCTTCAGGGGTCATCTGTAATGAAATATGATGAGTGGATGCCTGAATTGCTAAATAGCCTCAGTTTTCCCAAAATGTTTGAGAGCAGAGTAAAAGGCCTTATGTATGTATGTTATTATGTTACGTTATATATAGTAATGGTCTCTATTTTGTCCCCTCAGAATTCATGTGTTGAAACCCTAATTCCAATATGTATTAGGTGATAGGACCTTTGGGAGGTCATTAGGTCATGAAGGTGGAGCCCTCATGAACGCTGTATTAGTGCCATATAATAAGAGTCCAGAGAGATGGCCAGTTCTCTTTCTCCCATGTGAGGATACAGTGGGAAGATGGCCATCTACAAAGCAGGATTGGGACCCTCACCGACACTGGATACACTGGCACCTTGATCTTGGACTTCCCTCTCTTCAGAAGTATGAGAAATGTTTGTTGTTTAAGACACCCTGTCTATGAACATTTGTTGTAGTAACCTGAACTAAGACAGAATATATAATACACATATTTACAGGAACAGCAGTCAAACCTGTTTCATCCATCCATGTGTCCCTGTGTTTATTCATCCATCCATCCTTCTACCATTCCATTCATTCCTTCAAGTAAATATGGATTGAAGTCAAAGCAAATAAAAATAAATTTTGTTTATATACCATTTTCAGTTACGAAACACTGAATTTCCAGATATCCTCCGTTAAGTACTAGGTAACTGAGAATCAATAGCTGGTGAAACATGCTAACTACAGATAATTCTCAGAGAAGGGAAGATCTGGGAATATTCTTTTTTTATTATTATTTAAATCCAAGTTAGTTAACGTATAGTATAATAATGATTTCAGGAATAGAATGTTAGTGATTCATCTCTTCCATATAATACCTGGTGCTCATTCCAACACGTGCCCTCATTAATGCCCATCACCCATTTAGCCCACCCCCCAACCTACCTCCTCTCCAGCAACCCTCAGTTTGTTCTCTATATTTAAGAGTCTCTTATGGTTCGTCTCCCTCTCTGTTTTTGTATTATTTTTGCTTCCCTCCCCTTATGTTCATCTGTTTTGTATCTTAAATTCCACATATGAAGGAAATCATATAATATTTATCTTTCTCTGAATGCTTATTTCACTTAGCATAATACGCTCTAATTCTATCCACATTGTTGCAAATGGCAAAGTCTCATTCTTTTTGATCACTGAGCAGTATTCCATTGTATGTAATTCCATTGTATGTATGCACACACACACACATATACCAGAACTTCTTTATCCATTCATCAGTCAGTGAACATTTGGGCTCTTTCCATACTTTGGCTATTGTCGATAGTGCTGCTATAAACATTGGAGTGCATGTGCCCCTTCAAAATAGCACTCTGGTATTCTTTGCATAACTAGTTGGTAGTGTAATTGCTGGGTCAGAGGGTAGTTCTATTTTTAATTTTTTGAGGAACTTCCACACTGGTTTCCAGAGTGGCTGTACCAGTTTGCATTCTCACCAGCAGTGCAAAAGGGTTCCTCTTTCTCTGCATCCTTGTCAACATCTCTTGTTGCCTGAGTTGTTCACGTTAGCCATCCTGACATGTGTGAGGTGATATCTCAGTGTGGTTTGATTTGTATTTCCCTGATGATGAGTGATGTTGAACCTCTTCTCGTGTGTCTGTTAGCCGTCTGGATGTCTTCTTTGGAAAAGTGTCTATTCATGTCTTTTGCCCATTTCTTCACTGCATTATTTATTTTTTGGGTGTTGAGTTTGATAAGTCTTTATAGATTTTGGGAACTAACCCTTTATCTGATATGTCATCTACAGATATCTTCTCCCATTCTGTCGGTTTCCTTTTAGTTTTGCTGCTTGTTTCCTTCGCTGTGGAGAAGCTTTTTATCTTGAGGTCCCCATAGTTCGTTTTTGCTTTTGTTTCCCCTGCCTCTGGAGACCTGTCACATAAGAAGTTGCTGCAGCCAAGGTCAGAGAGGTTGTTGCCTATTTTCTCCTCTAGGATTTTGATGGCTTCCTGTCTTATGTTTTGGTCTTTCATCTACTTTGAGTTTATTTTTGTGTATGGTGTGAGAAATTGGTCTAGGTTCATTCTCCTGCGTGTTGCTGTCCAGTTTTCCCAACACTGTTTGCTGAAGAGACTGTCTTTATTCCATTGGATATTCTTTCCTGCTTTGTCAAAGATTGCTTGGCCATATGTTTGTGGGTCTATTTCTGGATTCTCTATTCTGTTCCATTGATCTAAGTTTCTGTTTTTGTGCCAGGACTATACTGTCTTAATGATTATAGCTTTGTCATTCAGCTTGAAGTCCAGAGTTGTGATGCCTCCAGCTTTGCTTTTCTTTTTCAGGATTGCTTTGGCTATTCATGGTCTTTTCTGGTTCCATACAAGTTTAAAGATTGTTCTAGCTCTGTGAAAAGTGCTGGTGTTATTTTGATAAGGATTGCATTGAGTATGTAGATTGCTTTGGGTAGTATCAACATTTTAACAGTATTTGTTCTTCTGATCCGGAAGCATGGAATATTTTTCCATTGTTTTGGTCTTCCTCAGTTTTTTTCATAAGCTTTCTATAACTTCCACTGTATAGATTTTTCACCTCTTTGGTTAGGTTTACTCCTAGATATCTTATGGATTTTGGTGCAATTGTAAATGGGATCAATTCCTTGATTTCTCTTTCTGTTGCTTCATTCTTGGTGTATAGAAATGCAACTGATTTCTATACATTGATTTTATATTCTGTGACTTTTCTCAATTCATGGATCAGTTCTAGCAGTTTTTTGGTGGGGTCTTTTGGGTTTCCCACATAGAATATCATGTCTTCTATGAAGAGTAAAAGTTTGACTTCTTCCTTGCCAATTTGGATGCTTTTTATTTTTTTGTGTTGTCTGAGTGCTGAGGCCAGGACCTCTAACACTCTGTTGACTAACAATGGTGAGAGTGGATATTCTTGTCATGTTCCTGACCTTAGGGGGAAAGCTGCCAGTTTTCTCCATTGAGGATGCTATTAGCGGTGGGTCTTTGATATATGGATTTTGTGATCTGGAGGTATGATCCTCCTATCCCTGCTTTCTTGAGGGTTTTCATCAAGAAAGGATGCTGTACTTTGTTAAATGCTTTCTCTGCGTTACTGAGAGGATCATGTGGTTCTTATCCTTTCTTTTATTAATGTGATGTGTCACATTGTTTGATTTGCAGATGATGAACCAGCCCTGCATCTCAGGAATAAATTCCACTTGATCGTGGTAAACAATTCTTTTCGTGTATTGTTGTATCCAGTTTGCTACTATGTTGTTGAGAATTTTTGCATCCTTTCTTATCAGGGAAATTAGTCTATAGTTTCCTTTTTAGTGGGGCTCTGTCTGGTTTTGGAATCAAGGTAATGGTGGCCTTATAGAATGAGTTTGGAAGTTTTCCTTCCATTTCTATTTTTTGGAACAGCTTCAAAAGAATAGGCATTAACTCTTCTTTAAATGTTTGTTAGAATTCCCTTGGAAAGCCATCCATCCCTAGACTCTTGTTTGTTGGGAGATTTTTGATTACTGATTCAATTTCTTTACTGGTTATTCAATTTCTATACTGTTCAAATTTTCTATTTCTTCCTGTTTCAGTTTTGGTAGTTTATATGTTTCCAGGAACTTTTCCGTTTCTTCCAGAGTGCCTAATTTGTTGGCATATATTTGCTCATAATATAATCTTATTATTTTTGTATTTCTGCATTGTTGGTTGTGATCTCTCCTCATTCATGATTTTATTTATTTGGGTCCTTTCCTTTCCTTTCCTTTTTTTTTTTTCTTGGATCACTCTGGCTAGGGGTTTATCACTCTTTTTAATTCTTTCAAAGAACTAGCTCCTGGTTTCAGTGATCTGTTTTACTGTTTTTTTGATTTTGGTATCATTGATCTCTGCTCTAATCTTTATTATTTCCTTTCTTTGGCTGTTTTTGGGCTTTATTTGCTGTTCTTTTTCCAGCTCTTTTACAGTTAGGTGTAAGAAAGGTATCTGAGACCTTTCTTTCTGATTTAGGAAGGCTATATACTTCCCTCTTATGACCACCTTTGCTGCATCCCAGAGGTTTTGGGTTCTGTTTTCATTTTCATTGGCTTCCATGTACTTTTTAATTTCTTCTTTAATTTCTTGGTTAACCCGTTCTTTCTTTAGTAGGATGTTCTTTAATCTCCAAGTATTCATGGTCTCTCCAAATATTTTCTTGTGATTGATTTCGAGTTTCATAGTGTTGTGGTCTGAAAATATGCAAGGTATGATCTCGATCTTTTTGTACTTGTTGAGGGTTGATTTGTGTCCCAGGATGTGATCTATTCTGGGGAATGTTCCTTATGCACTTGAGAAGAATGTGAAATGTCTTGAATTTATCTGTTAAGTCCATCTGGTCCAGTGTGTCATTCAAAAGTCTTTGTTCATTGATTTTCTGCTCAGATGATCTGTCCATTGCTGTAAGTGAGGTATTGAAGTCCCCTACTGTTATGGTATTATTATCAATGAGTTTCTTTATGTTTGTCATTAATTGATTTATACATTTGGGTGTTTCACATTGGGGGCATAAATATTTACAATTGTTAGATTTTGGTGGATAAACCCCTAAATTAAGATATAATGCCCTTAATCTCTTGTTATAGTCTTTATTTTAAAACCTAGTTTTTCTGATATAAATATGGCTACTCCAACTTTCTTTTGATGACCATTAGCATGATAGATGGTTCTCCATCCCCTTACCCCATCCCCTTACTTTGAAGTCTAAAATGGGTCTCTTGTAAGCAACATACAGATGGGTCTTGTTTTCTTATCCATTCCAATACCCTGTGTCTTTTGAGTGGAGCATTTAGTCTATTGACATTAGAGTGAGTACTGGAGTGCCTGGGTGGTTCAGTCAGTTAAGTGTCCAACTTTGGCTCAGGTCATGATCTTGTAGTTTGTGGGTTCAAGCCCCACGTCGGGCTCCATGCTGACAGCTCACAGCCTGGATCCTGCCTCAGATTCTGTTTCTCCTCTCTCTGCCCCTTCCCCACTTACACTATGTTCTCTCTCTCTCTCTCAAAAATAAATAAACATTAAAAAATTTTAGAGTGCATACTGAAAGATGTGAATTTAGTGCCATTGTGTTGCCTGTAGAGTTGGTGTTTCTTGTGATATTCTCTAGTGTTTGTTGCTTTTTGTCTTTTTTGTTTTGTTTCATCTTTGTCCACCTTAAAGAGTCCCCCTTAAAATTTCTTGCAGGGCTGGTTTAGTGGTCATGAACTCCTTTAGTTTTTGTTCTTCTGGGAAACTCTTTATCTCTCCTCTATTTTGAATGACAGCCTTTCTGTATAAAGAATTCTTGGCTGCATATTTTTTCAATTCAGCATGTTGACTGTATCCTGCCACCCTTTCTGGCCTGCCAGGTTTCTGTGGATAGGTCTGCCGCAAACCTGATCTGTCTTCCCTTGTAGGTTAAGGACTTTTTTTCCCTTGCTGCTTTCATGATTTTCTCCTTGGCTGAGTATTTTGTGAATTTGACTATGATATGCGTTGGTGATGGTTAGTTTTTGTTGAATCTAATGGGAGTT
>NW_024412421.1:27512659-27519632 GCF_014898765.1 Herpailurus yagouaroundi | reverse complement strand
TGATATGCGTTGGTGATGGTTAGTTTTTGTTGAATCTAATGGGAGTTGTATGTGCTTATAGATTTTGATATCTCCATCCTTCCCAGATTAGGAAAGCTTTCTGTTACAATTTGCTCACATAAACCTGTCCCTTTTTTTGTCTCTTCATCTTCTGGAACTCCTAGGATTCACATATTATTCCTTTTTAATAGGTCACTGAGTTATCTAATTCTTGTATCATGCTCGTTTGTCTTTGTTTCCCTCGTTTTTTCTGCTTCATTATTCTCCGTAATTTTGTCTTCTATATTTGCTGCTCTTCTTTGTCCATCCTTGCCATTGTGACTTCTTAGTTATAACATTTTAATTTCATCCTGACTAGATTTTACTTATTTTATCTCTGCAGAAAGGGATTCTGTGCTTTTTTCAACCCCAGCTAGTGTTGTCATTGTCATGGTTCTAAATTCTAGTTCACACATCTTGCTTATATCTGTGTTGATGGCTCCCGGCTGTCATTTCTTCCTGTTCTTTCTTTTGGGGTGAGTTCCTTTGTTTGGTCATTCTGGAGGAAGAAAAAAATAAAACTAAAAAATTAAAATTAAAAAAAAAAGCAAAAAATAAAATGAAGCTAGATCCTAGGTGTGTTTTGGTCTGCTTGTTGGAAGAAGCTTGATAGAATAGAGAAAAAGGGGAAAGAAAAGAAAAACGAAAGGTAAGGACAATTTTTTAAAAAGTTATGTAATAGAATAAAATGAAATAGAAGAAAAGAATTTAAAAAACAAAGTAAAAATAACAAAATCTTAAAAATAATAAAAAGAAAAATAAAATTTTCACTGTATCCAAGAAAAAGAAAAGAAAGGAAAAGAAAAACAACAAAAACAATTTAAACAAAAACAGAAGCAAAAAAAAATGAACCAGAAAACAGAATGAAACCTGAATGAATTTATATCCAGTTTCCCCTAGAAGTCAAACTTTGAAGCACTCTATAGTTCTTTTCCTAAGCAGGTGGAGGAACTCGTGCTGGTTTTCTAGGGAATGTGCTTGGAGGGAACAGTTGGGCGGGTCTTGGTGTAATGGCTCCATTCTCCCCCAGGCGGCGCTGCTTAGCTTACTGGGGTTGATCAGTGTGGTGTGCATGTGTGTGCACAGGAGAGGGGGAAATGGCTTCACCCAGCTCCCTAGTCTCTGGCATGGGCACTTTGTGCTCTCAGTGACTCATGATCAAGCACCTCTCCTTTGTCTCAGGCCTCTGTCCACTCCCTGCCTCTACCCTGTATATGTCCAAGCTGTCTGCCTGCCAGGTGGCACCTCCCTCTGGAGTTTTAGCTCAGATGGGGTTTTGTTTCAAAACTGCACACTTAAGAGACCTCTGCAGCTTTGGACCTAGGCCGACACTCTGGGGGTGGGTCTCTCTGAGCAATAGTCGGGTGCTGGCTTGCCCCAGAAAAAGTTTGTGTGATCATGCTGTGGTAGAGGTTCAGTGATTGTGGCCAGCCGCTGGCTTGCCCCAGAAAGTGTTGTGTGATCGCACAGCATCAGAGGTTCAGAGATTGTGGCAAAACACAACACACAAATGGCACCAGGTTATACCACACTCTGGCGTCTTTGTCCCAACATCAGCACATGTGGCTGTTCTCTGCGGTCCGCTGCGACCTTGGCCTGTGGGGAGGCCATATGGCCTCTTCCAAATGCACTTTTAGCAAGGGAACTGCTTTTCCTGTGGACACATGGACCCCTCAAACCCCACTGCCTGCTCCTGGGCATTGATTGCTTCCTCCCCAGATCACCACCAGGCACTGAGCTCTGGAACTTCAGGCTCTGTTCTCCAGTGTTTATAGAATCCTGGTACTATTGAAACCCTTTGCTTTCTTCCCATTAGGGTTTTGGGGAACAGATTTCTTGTTCAATCTCCTGCGAGTGTTTTCACTCTTTCTCTCTTGTTCTCTCCAGCTACTTTTGGAGTGTTTTTCCTGCACTCCTGATGCACCACACTCTTCCCCTTTCTCTGTCTTCTCTTCACAAAAACAGCTCCCTACCCTCCGCGGGTTTTGTCTCCCCCAGTTCACCTCTCTGCACCATGTACCTGCCAAGTTCTGTGGCTCAGGTTATTCAGACTGTTGTGTTAATCCTTGGATCAGTTTCCTAAGTGTGCAAAATGGTTTGGTGCTGACCTAACTGCGTTTCAGGGACAAGACAAGCTGAGGGGCTCCATGCTGCTCCGCCATCTTCTTTCCCAAAGTACCTGGGCATATTCTTTAGAAAATATTTGTCTCGGAATAATTTATTACATACCTGCCTCCTGACTCCATACGGTAGCTTAGTGCTTTTTGTGACAGAATGGCCGTGGAAATAATGTTTTGGGAAATGCCAGGCACAGCTAGATGGTAATCCAAGTATGGAATTATTGCACAACTTGATATGTTAGATAGGCAGGGATTTAAGATGAAAAAAAGAAAAAAAGGGTAAAAGACATGCCATCCTGGAAAATCCTTCAAGTTCTCCTGATCATCACCAGCATGTTTCTAATGACGCCAGAAATGACTGATCCTTCCAAGACTCATTGCCACTTCCAGGTGCTAGTATAATCCAGCTAAGGAACCTGTAAGTTTCTTTCCATATTGGAGTTAGCCAGCAGTATCTTGATGTTTATTTATTTTTGAGAGAGAGAGAGAGAGAGAGAGAGCGAGCACACAAGCGGGGGAGGAGCAGAGAGACAGGGAGACACAGAATCTGAAACAGGCTCCAGGCTCCTAGCTGTCAGCACAGAGCCTGATGCGGGGCTCAAACTCACAAACTGCGAGATCATGACCTGAGCCGAAGCTGGACACTCAACTGACTGAGCCACCCAGCTGCCCCATCCAGCAGTATCTTGAGAACTCAGCTACTCTTCTCTAGCTTGTATTGATTTCTCTATTTCATCAGCTCTTAAAATGTGGACTGTCTTGTTAAGGAGATATTTATAATATTTATATGTATGTATATATACTTATTTTATATGATTATAAATAAATATATATCTCTAGGATATATATATGTATATATATATAAAATATATATAGATGTATATATTTATAAAATTCCAGATAATTGTCTTAACGTTGGATTAAAGGCCCGCTGAAATAAGGTCTTTAGAAAACTTTCCCTTTTGAGAATATATTCAGATCTTTTATAGCTTGTTAATTATGAACAAAAGCATAGTAGAATAAACATAGTGAAACAAATGGAAATAAACCATAAAAGATTAAAAGGAGAAGAAACTGAGGCAAGTACAGGACAGTTTCAAAAGCCACGTTATTTTTTTTATTATTTGGTGCAGAAAACTGTGAAGCACATAAAACAATCTAGAGGAAGTTGGAAAGATTTCTTCTCATTACTGGCCTTGAGGCAATTTTTTAAGCTGCCATAAACTGACAAACAGACATGATGGATATCATTATAAAACACACTGAGTTGGAAAAAGGAGCACAGAATGAAACGGTCCACGTCAAGAGGGAAAAAAAGTCCCATGGAGTTCTTTACAGAGTGAGTCGCTCCAACACTGTTAAAGATGGATATCACAAAATCAGCCCCAACATTGCATCACCTTTTTTTTTCTGGAAGACCATGTGATGTTTTCTTTATTACTTTACATCTTGTGATTCCAAAATTCACGTCAAGACCTATCAAGGAAAATTAGAGCTGGTAGCCCTAATGTTATACTTTAATAAAACAGTTTTTATAATGAATCTACTTCAGATTTAAATAATGAATTTCAGAGGCAAAAGACAATTAATGCGTGTTTGCCCTTTTTTCAAACTCATGGAAGGTGGGGTGTGTGTGCATTAACTCTTTCAGGCCCCCCCAGGACCATTGTGTGTGCACCAATGCCAAATTGTCCCAGAAGAGTAAGCAGGGATTCCTCTAACACATCTGTGTGGCTCTTCTGGTCTGAGGCCACGAAGCGGTCGCTCAGGAGCCTGTCGTGTAGGAAACCCTCCTTCCTTCCTGCTCCAGCACCCTGTGGATCACTGCCAGATGACCGAAAGCTGTGTGGTTATAGCAAAACTGTGATGTGATGCAGACAAGAATCTGGGTCCTGGGATCCCCAACCCAGTCTTAGGCCACACTGTGTGATACACATCACTTAAGTGACAAGTATTCGAGTTTTCTTGTCTTTTAAATGGCTGTAAGAAAGGCTACCTCACCTGCTTATTGCAAGAGTGAAATAAAATAAGTTATGTATCAGGGATGTAATTCATTATTACCCTGTCTGTACCGGTCATCTTTGTCTTTGTCCTGACATGTATATATGGCTTTTATTTGATAACTGTTTTTGAGGATTCTTGCACCTGTGCTCATGAGCAGTATTGGTCTCTAGTTTTCTTTTTTTTTGTACTGGTTCTGTATGAAGCTAATACTTGTAATGTCCACATGATGAAATGGCTTTGGAAGTACCTCGTCTCTTATTTTCGTAGAAAAAGTTGTGTAGAATTCATCCTGTTTCTTCTTAGATATTTGGTAAAATTTGCCAGTGAAACCACCTGGGCCTGGAGTTTTCATGATTGATTGATTGATTGATTGATTAAGTATTCTTTAAAAAAATTTTTTTTTAACTAGGCACCACGCTCATGTGGGGCTTGAACTCATGACCCTGAGATAGAGAGTTGCATGCTCTGCTGACTGAGCCAGCCAGGCGCCCCAGTTTTCTTGATTTAAATGTGAATTCAATTAAAAGACACTTTAATTGGTTTGTTGGTTAAGTGTTGACTTTTGATCTCAGCTCAGGTCATGATCTCACGGTTTGTGGGATTGAGCCCCCAGTTGGGCTCTGTGCTGACAGTATGAAGCCTGCTTGTGTTTCTCTCTCTCTCTCTCTCTGTCCCTCTCCTGCTTGCTCTTTATCTCTCTCTCTTTCAAAATAGACATTAAAAAACTAAAGCAAAAAAGTCTTTGTCCTTCCCGACATTGATAATTTTCAGTTTTTAATTGATTATTTTAATATCTCAAAAATTGTTAATTTTTTTCCTGATATTGATAATTCATCTTCACCCTCTCTTTCTCCGTCAGTCTTGTTGCAGGAGCTCTCTCAATTTTATTGATCTGTTTAAAGAACGAGCTTTTCATTTTATTTATCTGTTCTTAATTTTGTTTCTGCTCTCATCTTTAAAATTTCCATGTTTTTTATTTGCTTCAGTTCTGTTTTGTTCTCCTTTTTTAAATTTCTTGGATTATTGATTTAGTACCTTTTTTTAATGAGAACACTTAATGCATAAAATTTCCCTCCAACGACTGCTTTAGCTGCATCCCACAAATTTAGGTATCCTGTATTTTCATTTTCATTCAGTTTGAAATGTTTTCTAAGATTCTGGAGATTTGGCCTTTCACATATGGATTAACTGTATATATGTTCTTTAATTTCCAAATTTGTATACTCTTCTGTTTATATTTCTCTCAATTCCTAGATTAATTCATTTATGGTCAGAGAAAATACTTTGTATGATTTCAGTTCTTTTGGGTTTGTCGCAGTGTCTTTTATGATCCAGGATACGTTCTGTCTTAGTGAATGTTTTGTGCATGAAACAAAGCCCCCAGACCACTATAATAATAGCAGACATTCATCGAACACTTACTGTGTTCTAAGAACACAGCTAAATCCTTTATGCAGGTTATTCTATTTAATTCTCACAAGAATTTTGGGAGGTAGACACTACTCCTGTATTAACCTAGTTTTCAAAAGAAACTGAGAGTCAGAAAAAAATAGTAAACAGTAAACCCAGGTAGATTCAAATCTAGGTCTCTAACTTCAGAGCCTATCTGCTTATCCAGTATGCTATTTTTATTTATTCTTGCATCTGCCCCCCAGCAAGACCACCCGTGAATGCAAGTGTCTACCCAGTGCCTACTGCTTTGGGGACGTGTGCCTCAATGGGCCTTACCGTTCATGCCCTCCAGGTGTGGCTCTGTGATCAAACCTGGCAGCTGTAACCTTCCCCCTGGTAAACAGGACTGCAGATTTGGTTGTCAAGCCCAGGACCCACCCCTTCTTCTGATAATTGCGTCTAGATTTATTTGGGGCAGTGCCCAGGTCCCTCAGTAAAAGCGGCTTGGACGGAGATGACTCTGTCTCCTGTCTCCAGGGGGAGTGAGTCATGTGATTCAGGCCTGGCCCTCAAGCACCAAAATGTCCTGGCTGCAGCGATAGGTCCGGGAAGGACGTATGACCCAAACCCAGCCAATAGAGCTGATCCCGGGATTTTACTCAAGTCACTGGGTTTCAGTTCTGCGGTTGCTAACTGGGTATGTGTCTACAGGGTCCGCCAGGAGTGCTGCCTGAGGAGATCATGCTGGAGAAGGAAGCTGACATGGGAGAGCATAGACTGGTCCTGATGGCACTGTGCGCACTGTGCCAAAGACGGGTCCACCTCTGGACTTTTCAGGGACCCGGAGCCATTACGTTACTTTTTTGTTGTTCTGTTCATAAGCAAGTATGAGTTAGATTCCTTCCTTTGAAACAGAGACCTAGAAAAGCCTCCCCGCCATTGATTATTTTTATGACTTTAGGCTATTTTTATTATTTTTTTTAGCTTTGAAATTCTTTTCGAATTCTTAACTTTTAAAAATCATTTTATTTTATTTTTTCATCATAAGTGCACTTTTTTATCCCTGTCCCCCATTTCCTCCACCCCTCCCTTCCCCCTGGTCACCATCAGTGTGTTCTCTGTAATTAAGGGTCTGTTTCTGGTTTGCCTTCGTCTCTCTCTCTTTTTTCCTGTGCTCATTTGTTTTCTTTCTTAAATTCCACATGTGAGTGAAATAATATATTTGTCTTTTCTCTGACTTACTTTGTTTAGCATTATAGTCTCTAGCTTCATCGGCATTACTGCAAATGGCAAAATTTTATGCTTTTTTTTTTCCCTTTGTAAGGGAATGGTTTATTTTTTATTTAATTTTTTTTAATATGAAATTTATTGTCAAATTGGTTTCCATACACCACCCAGTGCTCATCCCAACAGGTGCC
>NW_024412421.1:27424171-27512259 GCF_014898765.1 Herpailurus yagouaroundi | reverse complement strand
CTTGACTTCATCTTTGCCGATTTTGATGCTTTTGATTTCCTTTTGTCGTCTGCTGATGCTAAAACTTCCAACACTATGTTAAACAACATTAGTGAGAGTGGACATCCCTGTTGTGTTCCTGATCTCCGGGGGAAAGCTCTCAGTTTTTCCCCATTGAGGATGATATTAGCTGTGGGCTTTTCATAAATGGCTTTTATGATGTTTAGGTACGTTCCTTCTATCCCGACTTTCTCGAGGGTTTTTATTAAGAGAGGATGCTGAATTTTGTCAAATGTTTTTTTCTGCATCGATTGACAGGATGGTTCTTATCTTTTCTTTTATTAATATGATGTATCACATTGATTGATTTGTGAATATTGAACCAGCCCTGCAGCCCAGGAATGAATCCCAACTGATCATGGTGAATACTTCTCTTTATATGCTGTTGAATTCTATTTGCTAGTATCTTACTGAGAATTTTTGCATCCATATTCATCAGGGATATTGGCCTGTAGTTCTCTTTTTTTACTGGGTCTCTGGTTTAGGAGTCAACGTAATGCTGGCTTCTTGGAATGAGTCTGGAAGTTTTCCTTCCCTTTCTATTTTTTGGAACAGCTTGAGAAGGATAGGTATTATCTCTGCTTTAAATGTCTGGTAGAATTCCCCAGGGAAGCCATCTGGTCCTGGACTCTTCTTTGTTGGGAGATTTTTGATAACTGATTCAATTTCTTCACTGGTTATGGGTCTGTTCAAGTTTTTGATTTCTTCCTGTTTGAGTTTTGGAAGTGTGTGGATGCTTAGGAATTTGTCCATTTCTTCCAGGTTGTCTAATTTGTTGACATATCATTTTTCATAGTATTCCCTGATAATTACTTGTATTTCTGAGGGATTGGTTGCAATAAGTCCATTTTCATTCATGATTTTATTTATTTGGGTCATCTCCCTTTTCTTTTTGAGAAGCCTGGCTAGAGGTTTATCAATTTTGTTATTTATTTATTTATTTATTATTTAAAATTAAAAAAAAATATATTTATGTATTTTTGAGAGACAGAGGGAGACAGAGCATGAGCAGGGGAGGGGCAGAGAGAGAGAGGGAGATGCATAACCCGAAGCAGGCTCCAAGCTGTCAGCACAGAGCCCGACACGGGGCTTGAACCCACAAACCGTGAGTTCATGACCTGAGCTGAAGTCTGACACTTAACCGACTGAGCCACCCAAGCGCCCCTTATTTTGTTTATTTTTTCACAAAACCAACTCTTGGTTTCATTGATCTGCTCTATGGTTTTTTTAGATTCTATATTGTTTATTTCTGCTCTGATCTTTATTATTTTTCTTCTTCTGCTGGGTTTGGAGTGTCTTTGCTGTTGTGCTTCTGTTTCCTTTAGGTGTGCTGTTAGATTTTGTATTTGGGATTTTTCTTGTTTCTTGAGATAGGCCTGGATTGCAATGTATTTTCCTCTTAGGACTGCCTTCGCTGCGTCCCAAAGCATTTGGATTGTTGTATTTTCATTTTCATTTGTTTCCATATATTTTTAAATTTCTTCTCTAATTGCCTGGTTGACTCATTCATTCTTAAGTAGGGTGTTCTTTAACCTCCATGCTTTTGGAGGTTTTCCAGACTTTTTCCTGTGATTGATTTCAAGTTTCATAGAATTGTGGTCTGAAAGTGTGCATGGTATGATCTCAGTTCTTTTATACTTACAAAGGGCTGTTTTGTGACCCAGTATGTGATCTGTCTTGGAGAATGTTCCATGTGCACTCGAGAAAAACGTATATTCTGTTGCTTTGGGATGCAGAGTTCTAAATATATCTGTCAAGTCCATCTGATCCAATGTATCATTCAGGGCCCTTGTTTTTTTATTGATCCTGTGTCTAGATGATCTATCCATTGTTGTAAGTGGAGTATTAAAATCCCCTTCAATTACCACATTCTTGTCAATAAGGTTGTTTATGTTTGTGGTTGTTTTATGTATTTGGGGGCTCCCGTGTTCAGCGCATAGACATTTATAATTGTTAGCTCTTCCTGATGGATAGACCCTGTGATTATTATATAATGCCCTTCTTCATCTCTTGTTACAGCCTTTAGTTTAAAGTCTAGTTTGTCTGATATAAGTATGGCTACTCCAGCTTTATATTTTGACTTCCAATAGCATGGTAGATAGTTCTCCATCCCCTCACTTTCAATATGAAGGTTTCTTCAGGTCTAAAAGGAGTCTCTTGTAGACAGCAAATAGATGGGTCTTGTTTTTTTATCCATTCTGATTCCCTATGTATTTTGGTGAGAGCATGTAGTCCATGTACATTCAGTGTTAGTATTGAAAGATACGGGTTTAGAGTCATTGTGATGTCTGTAGGTTTCATGCTTGTAGTGATGTCTCTGGTACTTTGTGGTCCTTGCAACATTTCACTCACAGAATCCCCCTTAGGATCTCTTGTAGGGCTGGTTTAGTGGTGATGATTTCCTTCAGTTTTTGTTTTTTTGGGAAGATCTTTATCTCTTTTTCTATTCTGAATGACAGATTTGCTGGATAAAGGATTCTCGGCTGCATATTTTTTCTGTGCATCACATTGAAGATTTCCTGCCATTCCTTTCTGGCCTGCCATATGGGTCTCCCTTTATAAGTTAGAGCATGTTTATCCCTAGCTGCTTTCAGAATTTTCTCTTTATCCTTGTATTTTGCCAGTTTCACTATGATATGTCGTGCAGAAGATTGATTCAAGTTATGTCTGAAGGGAGTTCTCTGTGCCTCTTGGATTTCAATTCCCGTTTCCTTCCCCAGATCAAGGAAGTTCTCAGCTATGATTTGTTCAAGTACACCTTCAGCCCCTTTCTCTCTCTCTTCCTCTTCTGGAAAACCTATTATACGGATATTGTTCCGTTTGATTGCATCACTTAGTTCTCTGTTTCTGCCCTCATACTCGAGGATTTTTTTATCTCTCTTTTTCTCAGCTTCCTGTTTTTCCATAATTTTATCTTCTAGTTCACCTATTCTCTCCTCTGCCTCTTCAGTTCACACTGTGGCCGCCTCCATTTTATTTTGCACCTCATTTATAGCATTTTTTAATTCATCATGACTAGTTTTTAGTCCCTTGATCTCTGTAGAAATAGATTCTCTGCTTCCTCTATGCTTTTATCAAGCCCAGTGATTAATTTTATGACTGTTATTTTAAATTCTTGTTCTGTTATATTGCTTAAATGGATTTTGATCAGTTCATTAGCTGTCACTACTTCCTGGAATGTCTTTTGAGGAGAATTCTTCCGTTTCGTCATTTTGGCTAGTTTTCTGTCCCTTATGCGTTTTAAAAGCTTGTGTGCTTTGCACCTGTGAGCTCTGCTATATTAAAGCAGGGTCATACACTGTGCAGGGCCTGGCCCTTCTGGAAGTGTTTTTTTGGGGATTGTTACTTGCTGTCTGTTGTTGTGACTTTGGTAATTTTATTACCCTACCCTTTGCTTTGATTTGTTCCTTGGAGTGGCTCTGGAGAGGAAAACAGGCCAACAGGAGATGAAAACATGCAGAACAAAAACAAGTAACAAACAAACAAAAACAAAAACCTAAAAACTAAAAAATGGAAAAACACCGAGTACAAATAAAGAAGAGGGTGGAGACGGTGCTGATGGAAGAGCACATACAAAGAGAGAAATGACAGGAGTGGGGGGCAGGGGCAGGGAGAAAAAGTAAACATTGATTAGGCAGAGAGACTAAAAGGCTTAATCCAGAGAGAGAGAAAGGAAAATAAGGAACGAGGCGGGGAAAACGAAACGAAGATAAAATTACCCAGAGAAACTGTATGGCTTGATTATTCCAGAGAGAGAGAAAGGAGTGTAAAGAAGGAGGTGTAGAACATGTATCAAGACGACGGATTAAGTACGTCTGTTTAGACAGACCAGTAACCCGAGTAACCAGCCTACGGGAGGGAAGAGAGCTAAGGAGGGGAAATGGGGGGCGGGGAGAATATATCTATACATCCAGAATTGACCTAGAGTTAATCCAGGTAACGCTGCAGAGCTTGTCGGGAGGAGCTGCCCGCAGGGTCTGTGTGAATCAGGTGGATACACAGTTACCCAGTGCGAGGGGGCGTGGTCTGGCGTATTCTGAACCCACCTCCACTAAGGGCCTGGGGAGTGATCCCTGAGGCCTTGGTGGTGGGGGGTGGGGGTGGGGCGATGGTGATCTCCCAGTCTCTTCTCCATAGAGCCGGACCTGGTGGACTCCTTTTGAGTCGTCCTCACTGTGCCGCAGGCGGTCTTTCTTGCTCCGCCAACTCCCCTTACCCTGCGCTTGGCTAGGATTCAAAGTCCCGCTTCTTGAGCTCTGGTGCTGGGGAAGCGCCTCTCAGTGCGGTGATATGTGGTCCTGGCTGGCTTTGGCTTGGTCTGTGCCGCCGCACTTCAGGGGACGACCGACTTCTCCTTTGCGGACTGAGAGCCGCTGCCCTTGCCGAGAGCCCCCAGGGTGGCGGATGCAGGCAGGCTTTGTCTTTTCCCACAGCACTCCAGGGAAACGGCCGCCTTGCCTCCTCGGGACTGCGCCCGGGGCCCAGCCACCGTGCCCGGGGGTGGCGGACGCAGGCAGGTTCTGTGCTATCGCACAGCCCTCCAGGGAGGGATCCACTTTCTCCAGCTGCGGACTGAGCCCCTGACCTACCACCGCACCCAGGGCTGGCTCCCCTTCTCCCAGGTGCAGGAACACGGAGCCGGCCGCTGTCCGAACAAAGCCCCGCAGTTAGAGATGGGATCCCTCTCAGTCTCAGTCCGAGGTGTTTCTCCTGTCCAGCTACGGTCCTGCCCTTTCCTGGCCGCTCTTTCTCTTCCCTTTGTCTCTCCGCAGAAGGGGGTCCCTCCCCTCTGTGCCCACGCAGTCTTTTTTTATCTCCCCTAGTTTGTCATTACCCACCTATCTCTTTTTCAGCTTTCCCATTTTCTTCCTAGTAGATGCGGTCTCTTTTCCTGCCAGGCTCTGGTGTTCAAAGTCATTTGGCTTCCACACTTCTTTGTTTGAGAGACGCCGGAGGCATGGATTCCCCATGCTTCTCCGCCATGTTGGCCAAGATTTTATTCTCCTTGATGGCTGAATATTCCATTGTATATACATACCACATCCTCTTTATCCATTCATCTATCGGTGGTCGCTCGGCTGCTTCTATATCTTGGTTATTGTAAACAATGTTGCAGTAAACATAGCGTTTTTGCATTTTTTTGGGGGGGGGGGAGGTGAATACCCAGTAGTGCAATTCCTGGGTCAGAGGGTCGTTCTATTTTTAATTTTTTGAGGAGCCTCCATACATAGGGTTCCACAGTGGCTCTACCAATTTGCGTTCCCACCAGCAGTGCACCAGGGTTCCTTTTTCTCTACATCCTCACCAATCCTTGTTGTTTCTTAAGACCTATTTTTGGAAAAAAAAAGTCAGGGTGGATTCAAGGTTATCCAGATAACACCGTGCTTTTGAAGTAGGTACAGTGCATTATGGGGGTCTTCCCTTGGGGTGTGTCTTTTGTGGGATATTGTGTAGGAGGTGTGGGGTGCAGCTGGGGAGGGGAACAGATGGAGAATAGCTGATAGAAACTGGTGACAGCACAAGACCGAGTGAGGAACAAACACCCTGCTGCGAGACCGTGGGGGAAAGGAATGATTAATCCTGGCATGAACTGTATACACAAAAGGAAAACAAGAGAAATAAAGCATAAATGGAATCAACAACTAACCTTAAACCATAAATAATGCATATTGATGAATTATCTTTGTGTTCGTCTCTGCCACATCCCTTCAGTGTCCACATGATGTCACTATGGAGAGTCAGCATCTGGAGCTTGGGGAAATGGTGCGTGTGTGTGTGTGTGTGTGTGTGAGAGAGAGAGAGAGAGAGAGAGAGACAGAGAGAGAGAGAGAGAGAGAGAACTCATTTTTCTGGGTTCCCAGTGACCTAATTTCTTTATTTCTTGGCATTTAGCCAATTTTCTATTCTCAGAAGTTTGAGTTAAAGTATTTATTTTTTTTGTAGTCAGGCATGAGTGTATGTGGCAACAATAGCTCACTACTCCTGTTTATAAAAGTGCAGTGAGAAAGCAGTACCCCCACAGCCAGCTGGAGAGATTGATGAGGACGCTGGGAGCTGGCAGTAACATGGGGAGCTGAGAGTCCTTAATCTTCCAACAGAGCCACAAACTCCTTGGGTCTGCATCTAGTGCACCGAATGTTCTGGCAGCAGCAGCCCTGTTAACCTCTCAGGAGAGGCATTTGAATAAATGCTTTTGAGCTCAGGTAGTATATTTTATCTGTAAGGATGGAAGTACATGGTTCACCCTGACATCCCGCGTATTTCAAATTACTATTGATAAGTGCTAACCTGACATTTTTTTTGGAGGGTAATTACCTTGTAGCTTAAAATAACATTTTAGGTGCCGTATATACAAATATATAACTTTTTAGATGCTACTTATACAAACATATAACATTTGTAATAGCTGTGTGAAACTGGTCCAGGTATTATCCTTCTTTTTGTAACATACGGAAACAATGGCCCCAAAGGAAAAGGCCTTTCAGGAGCTGTGCTCCTAGTCACTTAACACAATTTGTAACGCTCTTTTGTATCAGGATGGTATGTTTGCATTTCTAAGCCCACTTATTAACTGCTAATGTATTTTATTGGGGGAGGGGGGATGAGCAGGGTGGCCATTATTGTGCTCCTTTTACAGAGACAGAAATTGAGGACACAGAGGGTGCCTGTGATCAGAGAGCCAGACAGATCATCTATCTTGTAATTCTCTTTCAGCCAGGAAACAGAAGGTAGTAGAATGGGTAATTGAGCCAAATACACACATTCCCTCTTTAGCTCATATGAGATAAGCTTGTGTAAAGGCAAATCCTGCTGGAAAACATTTCCAGGAAGCCTTGTGGCCAGAGGAAATCTGTCCACACAACTCTGGAGGCTATTATAAAAGGAGGTGCAATCCTGAGACCTCGTTGAAATAATAGCAGGACTCACCTAAGAGATGTTGAAGAGAGAGAAGTTTGAGGCTTAACTGATGAGAGCAGAGAAAATCGTACCAGTTGTTTTGAGAGCAGGCTCAGGGTGGGATTGTCTCATCCTGGGTAGAGCTGGGTGCCTTTGTAGTTACATTTTGGTGTTTCTTTTCTGTGCACTACCATAGTCGTCTGTAATAACTAGGAAGTTGTTTTAGTCTTAAAAATAATTGTATGTATATTTGAAAAGTAAAACTCATAAGCAAAAACTTGGAAAATAAATGAAACAAGAAAAGCTGTTACATTTACTGCTGTCTCCCCTGCACTTGGCATTTTGTGCCTGGACCGTAAAGGCACTTTGGTAAATACTTCTGGACCAAATGAAATGAACTCACAAACCCAACCTGAGATTGACACTTGGTATTCAGTGTAAAGTGAAAATACTTCTATGTGTTTTAGTTAAATAATACATATACACCTTGCTCTCTGTGTGTATATATGTATTATATATGTATATATTGCTATATTATATATAGTGTGTATTTTTCATATATATGTATGAACACACACATCAAATGTACATTTACAAAAGATAACTAGATTTATTCCATATTGTTGCTGACTGTTTAGCACTTTCCACCTTTTTTCTCACAATACTAACCTGGAGAGGTGGGATTGGAGGATTAGGAAGTTTAAATAAATGGACCAAAGTTGTACTGGTGACATGTGATTGACCCAGGATTTAAATCCAGCTCTATTTACACAGAAGTTGGAGCCCTGAATTATTGTCCCAAGTATTCTGAATTGGACTTAATGGTAAATATTTCAGCCTTTATATAATATATATATAGTCTTTATATCATATATCTCTCTCTCTCTTATATATATATATGTATATATATACAGCCTTTATATAATATGTGTATATATATATATATAATATTTTATATAATTGTTTGATTTTCCTGTCAAACATTTTCTAACGTCTTGATAAGTTTCCTTTGTATGAATGGACCAAATCTTATTGAAATATTCTACCATTTGGGACTGCTTTTTTCTTCTTCAGGAAAGCCTCATGTTTTACTCTTAAGGCCCTTCACCTGATTAAATGTGGCCCACTCAGATTATCTAGAATTATCTCCTTTACTTAAAAGCAACAGATTATGGGCTTTAATGACATCTACAAAAATACCTTCACCTAGATTTGTATTTGATTGAATAACTGGAGACTACAACCTAGCCAGGGGGACCCAACAGGAAGACCATCACAGCCATCAACACCTCAGTCAGAGCCTGTTTCGTTTATTGTTCTCTCCTCACTGCATAGAGCTGTTTGTGGTATATTGTTCACATTCAGTGAATGTTTGTGGAATGTGTGAACGAATAAGTGACTGTCAAGTTGACGCTCTTAACTATAGGCTAACTTCGTTCCTCATTACATCCTTTTTTCTTTTTTTTCTGTTCAAGAAGTTCCACTACTTGCATTTTATCTAGCTTTTCTAATACAGCCTCTAAAATCTAGCATTCTGCTTGGTGATCGTAACTTCTGGTCTTCTGGTCGTCAGGAATGTTCACATTTCTACAGATACTGTGCCGGGCTTGCTTTTTGCCTCACGCTCAGTTACTCACCAAACTGCGGCCCCCCAGCCCAGATGTCTGGAATGGGGTTCTGCCTCTTCCTTTGCAAGAAGGAATGGTTCAGAGTTCTCCCAGACAGTTACCTTTCTCAAGGCTTTTCTAATCAGCAGTATGTTATTTTGCGTGTCCTTGTTTTGGATTCTTTGATTTAAAAGCGATATTTTGGACCTCTTAAAGACTTCTGTGTTATTTAATTGTTTTTATTTTTTCTTTCGGTGTTCTGAATTGATGAAGCATATTGAGAATATTATCACTGTTTCTCGCATATGGTATGCTGTTCTTTAGATCGTAACTTCTCACTAGATGTTTCCCTGTAGCCTTGGCTCAAGTCCCTGACCTTCTAGTATCTAGCTCTGTGCCTTTGAGCTGTGAGGCTTGGGATGCTCTGAAACAGTTACAGAAGAAAAAACTCCATCTTGTGTGCCATTTTAGCTCTCACCTGTCAGTAAGTTTGGGTCTTCTGTTTATTTGGTAAGAGTAAATTAGTCACACAAATGTAGTCTGTATTATTTGTATCCTGTAGAGTTACTATTCTTCTTATAATTGATCCTCCAGACATTTTGGATAGCACTTTTGAGAGTGAAATAAAAATTTAAAATGGTTAAATTTATCTAATTTTTTTCTTAATTTCTCTTGCTGATAGTTTTAACTATCTAAATTTTGTACTGTTTGGGTCTGATTTGTATCTAAATTTAATAATTTAATAGTTAAGTATATATATTTGGGTCCTTATATATTGGCGGATTGATAGTACAGCGTTATTCCAAAACGATTTCTTTAAATAAAACAATTTCTATAAAGCTAATAATAATATATTTATGTACATTAAACAAAAAACCTTGCTATTTATTAAGGGGATATGAGAGAGTGTTTCTTGTTCATAATTATGTATTTTAGTCTGCCTTTTAGCTCTGTCTTTAATAATGTGTATCCGGTATTTTCTGTTTTCTTATTTCTAAAAATTATCTTAATTTTTAAAAGTAAAAGTGCTTTGTTCTTCAAAATTGCATTTTATGGTTAATAAATATGAAAGTATTTGCATGTTCAAGGGACTCTTTTCCAGAAATCATAATATTGTTGAATCTGAGAAAAAACAGTTGTCAGGTAAAGTACATAGTTGTCAGGTAAAGTCAGGGCGAAGTCTGAATGGAGAAGACCCTCAGGTCTGTTTGTTTCACACTGAGACATATAAATGTTCTAGCACCAATATTTTCGTAAGGACTGGCTTTTTGCCCGCATATAGAGTATTTTCTTTGTTAAATATGTATATAAGCAGAAGTTCAACAAATTGTTTCCGTTAATGATTATTTTGAACGTTTCATCAAATTTTGATGTTTCACCAGATTGTAGGTTTTCTCAGTGTGGTTCCAAGATATATTTTTCCAAGTGTACATGGGAACTTTGGGATACTGTAAAATATTGTTATAGAGGTACAAAACTAAATTTTGTATGCCAGGTTAGCTCTCATCTGTAAGTTTGGGTATTTCTCATTATTTTACAAGAGTAAATATCATTATCATTCTCTTTGCAAACTTTACATCAATAATTGCAAGTTCCTAAACGTCTCTTAAGCTTCCAAAGCTGCAGTTCATTAGGTTGCTCATTTGATAGGCTCTACCTGTCTAATTTAAGTGCAGCGATGAAATGGTTGATAGGATGTGTGATAAATGCCACATTTAAATACATTTCTAATCTATAGATTTCTTAATTTATTGAGAACATGGCTTTTACCAAGATGCTGTGTTCCACCAAAATTTCTATTAGAGTTATCGCTACAAAATCAAATAATACTTTCCTCAAAATAGGACTTTACTGAATTTATAACAGCATCTGCAATAACAACAGATGTTTTACCTTTTACCAGCTAAACTTCTCAGAACATAAATTTAACTCCAGTAACTGGATGGAAAAACAGAATGCTTATTGAAATATATTAACAGATAATTTTGTGTTTAAAGTATGTGATAGTCTTGATACAAAATGGTATCATTTCATTTTTGAGGAGTTGTTTTCGTTGTTATTTTGCAAATGGAGCTAACGTATTAACGGCCACCGTTTTACTTTTTACGTGTACATAAAATATTTGGGATCACACATACGCCACATTAATTTAGGAGGACAGTCACTTGATCTAAATGAAGATCAGTTGAGCCCTTTCTGGAGGTGGATGAGGATCTAGACTTTGGGTTTATCTTCTTAGCACAGCAACCCACTTTGAAATGGGTGCTGATGCTTCTTTAGCAAATAGATGCTGATGTCTTCTGGTGTTCCTGGGGCTGGTGAGATGTAAACACTGTATACATTCAACCTCAAAGTTTATGATTTAAAAAAAAATTAATATGCCTTTTTGAGCTCTTTCAAGTCTTAAGGTTTCAAAAGAAAGCAAAAAAGCACTAAAATGCATAAATGACACAAAAAAGATTGACACACACAATACGTGACAAAACCTCTGTAGCAAGCGTTTCAGACTGTTGTGTCTTTACACACTTATCTCACGGACCTAACTTGTAATGGTCTAGCCCATAATTTCCCACACTCCCCGCTGCCCCCGTCTGCCGAGCAGTGTTGAGCTCCCCACAAGCCTCACAGCAAACCACCACACGGCACTCTGGTGCGCTAGGTGACCGGCAGGAGCCTCGTATCCTCCTTTACGCCTATCACTGCCCGAGACCTGACGGGGTCACTGTCCCTAGCTGCTCCTGTCATAGAGCACTTAATTTTATCAGCAAGCGCCCTGCATGCTGTCCTTGAGAGGGAGGTGTTAATTACCTTGTGTCCGTAAAGTGCTTGGAAAAGAGAGAGGTTATAGCCAGTTAACGTGCAGATTTAACCACATGTTTCCATAAGCTCTCTGTTTCCCTGCACCTATGACTCAGACATTTCATTCGTAGGCTCTGGCAGAGGCTGAAAGGACACCGTGCAGCTCTGTCAAATCCAGCTTAGCTTATGTGAGTGTAAGTACTACAATAATACCTTATTAAAATATGAAAAATCCAGGACGAATGCCAAACGTGCCAGGAGGAAAGAATATGCTGGGACAGCGGGGATAAACCGGGACACATGGCCACTCTATTTATGAAGATGAAACAGTGTGTAAGAAGATTCTTCGTTGAACTGTAAATTCATCGTCTGTGAATGACAGTGGCTCTTACTTTGGCTTCCCTTGAAGCTCAGATTTCTCGAATCCAGATACAATGTTTTTTTTCTTCTTCAGTAAAGGGCCAAGTAATTAAAATATTTTATACCTTTCCTTTGTTTATCACTTATTTCACATAAGCATCAAGTCTTTTCTTTGTGAAAGCAGTAGGTTGCTCTGTGAGATAAGTGAAGCTAAAAATGGCTGTCCTCAGGACTAGTGTTTGTTTTTTAAACATTTTGAGGGGTCGGATGACTGGATCTGGATGGAATGAAAATTCTCATAGGTAAAAACATGCCTGTCCACATATGCTTCCACGATAATTGCAAGATGTCTCTGACTCCAGAGTCAGGCTGTGGATCTGTTTCTTGAGGATCTAAATTTATATGGTTGTATGAAAAAGAAGATATGTGTATGGACGGTGGAATGTGCAAATAAATGTATTCGGGTTCTCCAAGGGAAGCGGAACCAATTCTCTAGAGACATCTGTAAGAGGAGACTTACTACAGGAGTTGGGGAAGTCCCACAGTCTGCCCCCTGCAAACTGGAGAACCAGGAGAGCTGCTTCAGTCTGAGTCTGAAGGCCTGAGAGCCAGGGGAGGTGCTGCCGTAAGTCCTGAAGTTCAAAGGCCTCAGAACAGGAGCTCTGATGTCCGAGGGTGGGAGCACATGGCCGTCCCAGCTCAAGAAGGGAGAGAATTTGCCCTCCCCTCGCCTATTTGTTCCGTTGCTGCTGTCCGTGGATTTCCTGATGGCCACCCATGTTGATGAGCGCGGATCTCTTCACTCAGTCTAGGGAATCAGATGCTAATCTCTTCCAGAAACACACCCACAAATGAGAAAAACGGCGTTTTACCGGCTCTCTGGGCATGTCAGCCTAGGCAAGTTGGCACATTAAGCATCACAGTCAGTATGTCCAAAAGTAGAATAGCCAGAATGTTGTTGTCATTTTGTTTTCATTAAAGGATAGGCCACTGTAAAAATTGGAGCTAGAGTCTTTTGAGATCCATGTAAGAGAAACAAATAAAATTACTTTGGTCACCTGGCTAAAGTGGTGCTGTCAGTGTTATCCCGTCTAAAGTTAGGATTTTTTTCCCTTCCCATCATCGGTGTGTTAGGAGCCGTTCACGAAGTCCAGCCCACAGTCACAGGGAACATGACTGAGGCAGACCTCCTCGGGGAGGAGTATCAAAAATGTTGTAGGTTCAGGTTAAAACGACTCCAGTAATTAACAAATTTTTGTTGGAGGTGCTTGGAGACTGTGCTTGCAGTCTTGGCTATCCCACGAGTTCTGCCCACTAATTTTAGCGTTCTTCCCTGGATTTTTGCCTGCGGCAGTTACTGTTGTGGTGTCCTGAAGGTGATTTTTCATTTCCTTCATTCTGTAACTGAACCCAGGCCATCTGCCCATTGTGCAGCAGAGCCAAAAACTGAGACATAGGTTTACAGCAATGAAAGTTTATTCGAAAGGCGGCCAAACAAGGTAGACAGGAAGACATGCCCCCAGTCCACCTCCCCGAAGTGGGAGAGAACAAGTTGGTTGGAATCCTAGGGGTTGAGATGACATGCCTATTGATGGAAAGGGCAGGAGAACTTATGACGGTCCATGAGGAAAGATGGAACATGTGCATTGAGCAAACGTGTGTGGCATACGGCCTGTGTTCACTCTGGGTGGAGACTTAACATCGGAACGAGGCAGAATTCAGCCCCTGACATCAGGTTATCTTAGGACAAGGAGAAGGGGCCATGGGCATGCTCCGAAGCTGGTATAAACTGGATGGGGTCTTGGTCTCCTTGTGTTGGGCAGGGAATGCAGGGCTTTGCTCCTTCAAAAGCTGGACCCCTGTGGGTTGGCCTTGAGGTCTCTTCTCCAGAGACAGCTGGTGAGTTTGATAGTAGGGTCTGGAAAGACACAGTAGCTGATTAGGGGGAAACAGTTCTCTGAAAAATAAGCTTTAAACTTTTTGCTGGTTTCAGCCTCATTAACCTTATGAACACAGTTTGAATTCCTTCTTCATTTATGATCCGAAATTCTTCTGTGAGGAAAAATGTTCTCTCCCCCCGCAACTTATTTATTCAGTCATTTATTACTCTCAGCACAGACCCATGGATATTTATTTCATTATTTGGGTTATAGTCCAATAACATCGATAATTTATTTTACTGCCAAAGTTCTTCTGGCTCTGGCCATTGTGGGCTCTTTCCATTGACTCCTGTTCCTTGTGAACATCTTTTCTGTATTTTTTTGGTTCTTGTATTGTTTAAGGACAGTGAGATGTTCCAGGCTCACTGTGGATATTTCCTGCCCCAGTTCAAAATCAGCCATTTCTCCAAGGATCCCTGGTTTCTGGTTTCTTTTATTGGAATGGTATTTAGAAATTAAGATTTGGGTACTAGGTGTGTTCAATGCTGCTACTGGGGCATCACCGATCGTAGGCTCCCAGAGCTAGGAAATGTTTGTATAGTAACTGATGTATACATCTGCCTATAAACGTGAGTTTTTTCTGTATCTGCCTATAAATGTGAGTTTATATTTATATATACACTCTAATCCACATTCTAGCCTTCTCCCCTTGCTTTTCCTTGCTTTTTTGTAACTTCTTTCTGGGATAATGAGAAACCTGGCTCCCACGATGTACAAATTATTTACTTGTTTAATCCTAGTATGCATATAAAGTAGCTGCAGAATTGCTAGCCTCTACTCCTGTGAGAAACAAAACTACCCATTAGAGTACAGTGTTTATGTGCAGATCTTTTGTCTTTAATCTTCAATATCCAGTCAGAACACTGTTTTCCAAAGTTATGTAGGTCAGCTCATTTTCTGCCCACCACCTCCAGTGAGGATACACCATACATTTGTAATGCAGTGTATTAGGTTTCCAGTGCTGTGTTAATTTACCACAACCTAGCAGCTGAAAAGAATATCTCTTTATTAGCTCACAGTTGGATAGGCCAGAAGCCTGGGTGGCTCTTCCAGGCTCTTTGCTTAAGGTCACACAAGGCAGACATCAAGACGTCAGTTGTGCTGGGCTTTTGTGTGGAAGCCCTGTGGGAGGACCTGCTCGCAGTCTCATTGAGGTGGTTGGCAGATGCAGGTTGCTTGAGGCGGTAAGAGCGAGGTCTTCATTTTCTTGCTGGCTGTCAGTCATCCTCAGCTTCCAGAAGTTACTCTCCAGTCCTTGCATGTAGCCCCCTCAAACTTCAAAGCCAGCAGTGACCCCGTTGCTTCAAAGTCGGTAGTGAATCCTGCCTACGATCCCACTTCTGTTACCAGCTGGAGAAAACTCTCAGCTTTTAAACTGCTCATGCTATTAGATCCATCTGGAAAATCTCTTTTGATTAACTGAAAGCCAATTGATTGGTAATTTTAATTGTATCTGAAAAGTTCCGTTTGAAATGTAACATCACATGGTCATGGGTGCACGATCTTCTCGTCTTCACAGTCCCAGGGGTGGTGGAGGAACACAGGGACCCCTTTAGAAATCTGCTTACCGCCTATAGTTAGATTCATTTGTCATCATCTGCCTCCCCTTGTGGGATCTCCTGATATGCAGGTTGGGTTTTTAAAGTTGGGTAGGTGTTTGGGGCGCCTGGGTGGCGCAGTCGGTTAAGCGTCCGACTTCAGCCAGGTCACGATCTCGCGGTCCGTGAGTTCGAGCCCCGCGTCAGGCTCTGGGCTGATGGCTCGGAGCCTGTTTCCGATTCTGTGTCTCCCTCTCTCTCTGCCCCTCCCCCGTTCATGCTCTGTCTCTCTCTGTCCCAAAAATAAATAAAAAACGTTGAAAAAAAAATTCTTTAAAGTTGGGTAGGTGTTTGATATGTCTGTTTCCTTGATTGTGGTAATGGTGCCATGGCTGTTTGCATGTATGCAGATTTACCACACTGTACACATTCAGTACACGCATTTCTTTTGTATATCAATTATATGTCAACAAAGCTGTTTAAAAATAGCTTGTTTGTATGTGGTTAAGTTCATTCCTGGTGATGTGGAAATGCATAGGGTTGTGTATCTTACCATCCAAGTAGCATACAGAAAAGTTTTGTTACCCTGAAGTCCCCTTGTGTCAGTACGTTGTAGACAACCCTCTCCTCTTAACAACCAGTCCTTGGCGGGCACAGATCTGAATCTGTTTATCTGCCCTAGAGTTCGGGTTTTCTAGAATGTCAGATGAGTGGTGGCATACGGTATGTAGCCCTTTGGGTTTGATTTCTTTCACTTAGCAAAATACATTTAAAATTCTACCGTTTTATGGGGCGCCTGGGTGGCGCAGTCGGTTAAGCGTCCGACTTCAGCCAGGTCACGATCTCGCAGTCCCTGAGTTCGAGCCCCGCGTCAGGCTCTGGGCTGATGGCTCAGAGCCTGGAGCCTGTTTCCGATTCTGTGTCTCCCTCTCTCTCTGCCCCTCGCCCGTTCATGCTCTGTCTCTCTCTGTCCCAAAAATAAATAAACGTTGAAAAAAAAATTAAAAAAAAAAATTCTACTGTTTTGTTGCATGAACCAAGAGTCCCTTTTGGCAGCTCTAGTTGTATCCAATGTGTAGATGTACCAGGCCTACACTTTCATTAAAGTGTTAAAGTACAGCGTTTGTCAAGATGACGGAATTTACTTTATAATATTGTCTGTGGTGGCACAGGAATTCAACTTTTCTTGTAATGGGAGTAACCTTTCATAAATAGCTTTTTGTAAGTAATAAAAGACACACATTTACAGGTGTGTGTGTGTGTGTGCGCGCGCACGTGTGTGACTTCGATGTCCGTTTAGCTTCTGTATCAAATTGACTTCTATAAAGTAAACATGAGCGATACCTCCACCTCCACCTGGACTTGAAGAGAGTTTCTTTAGCCTGGAAAATGAGAAAGTCATTTTTTAATCCTATCTGCATAAAGCCTTCTATAACCAGCCTCATTTATTTCTTAAGTGTCAGTAGTGATTTCCAACTTTTTTTATGGTAGAGGCTCAAAGATCCAAATATTTACTTAATGGCTATATAACAAAGAAAGGACATTCTGTAATTTTTGGGTGATGCCCCCCCCCAAGAATATCACTGAATTAAAAATTAATTGTGAAGTCCTCTAAGAGAAGAAAATAATTAGAGAAGAAATTAAGCCCTCACATGATCGTCTTTTTCTGCAACTTTAAAATTGCAATTCAGATCCTTTAATTCTACTAACTTAAGGAATATACTGTAAATGGTAGAATATTTTCCATGAAAAACATTGAAAATTTGGCCTTATTGGAAATGCATAACTTATGTATAATTTATTTAAATGAAATTACTCTTTGTTCCAAACCCTATCTTCGCATACAAGCGAATGACTAAAATAATGCATCTTATGTAAGCGTTTCACTCAAATATACTGCTGGGCCAAACATGTCATGTAAATATGATTCTTTGAGAGATAGTTTTAAAATACATGTAAGTATGAAAAAGGAAAAACATAAAGCAGGATAACCGATACTACCCATAGCGGAACTATCTTATGGATTTGGGTGTAGTGTGTCTCATTGTGACGATTTTAAAACATTTGCATTATGTGTGTGTTGAAGAACAATATTAAAAAAATAACTTTATAGAACAGAATGTAAGTATGAATTTTGAAGTGATATTCATAACTGAGGGCAAAATAATTTTCAGAAAAAGAAAATATTTCCTTCTCTAAGAAGCTTATTTTTATAATCACACTACAGACGTTAGAAAATAAGCCATAAAACACAGTTAGATGAGGTCATTTTGTGATGCTTGAAGTTAATCGCAAGGTTTGCATAAGCTTTTTCTGCTCCTAGTCAAGTTCAGTTTTTTTTTTTTTTTAATTTTTTTTTCAACGTTTTTTATTTATTTTTGGGACAGAGAGAGACAGAAGATGAACGGGGGAGGGGCAGAGAGAGAGGGAGACACAGAATCGGAAACAGGCTCCAGGCTCTGAGCCATCAGCCCAGAGCCTGACGCGGGGCTCGAACTCACAGACCGCGAGATCGTGACCTGGCTGAAGTCGGACGCTTAACCGACTGCGCCACCCAGGCGCCCCTCAAGTTCAGTTTTTACCGGAGTTCCCCAAAGCATTGCTAAAACTCCCTACTCTCAGTTGAAATGTGGAAAAATTCACTTTTTTTATGTATATAAAAACAAAAATATTCCAGTAATTGCTACAGACTAGGTATACTTGGAACTGTATCTCCTTCTCTATCTACTTTATTGAAGGACACAGCACTTACTTTAAATCTTGCCCGTTTTTGAGATAAGGAAAAACAACAACAACAACAAAACAGCAAAAATGTAACCGATCCAAATCCCTGCAATTTATAATGGAAACCATAGATTCCCTTTCCTCTCTCCAGAGGACTTTTCTAGTTCTTCTTGGTAGGCTCATCTAAATAGGAATACCAATGGTATTCAGTTGTTTCATCTTTAAAATAAAAGAATTTATTTCTGGGATGCGTGGGTGGCTCAGTGGGTTAAGTGTCTGACTTGATTTCGGCTCAGGTCATGATCTCATGGTGATGAGATCGAGTCCTGTATCAGGATCCATGCTAGGCTCTCCCTCTCTCTTCCCCTACCCGGCTTGTGCTCTCCCTGTCTCTCTCTCTCTCTCTCTCAAAAAAATAATATTAAATAAAAAGAATTTATTTCTTAGATTTCCTCCACCCTACTTGTATGCAGGCAGTTTCTTTTATGATCTCAGGGAAGAAGGATGATGGACAGGAGACTGTAAAACAAGGAGAGGGTGGTCTAGTAAAAGGTCTCCTTGAGCTGCCTACTTTATGGAGAGCCAGTTATAAGGTGCCTCAGGGTAGATGTGGAAACATTCATCTGTCATTTCCCATCCCCACTGGTCAACAGCTTCCCAGTGAGGTGTTAACCATCTCTACAACCACATACTAGGTTGTAGGAATCTGAGATGGCTGGAGTCCGGGGAGAAGGTGAAAAATGAATCAGGCTACTGTGTGAAGGTGTTGCCAGATGACACGTGTAAAAAGCAGCTGTCCAGCAGGTGGTGGCTGGTGTAAAAGATGAGCAGAGAGGGCATTAGAGAGTGGCAAGGAGGTTATCTGGGGATGCCTCAAACCTGACAAAATGAGAATCCCCTGAAGGACAGACTCCAACAGATGGTTGGGTCTTACCCTGAGAGTTTCTGATTCAGTAGGTCTCGGATGGGGACAGGTGGCGCTAATAACGCTTTCTGGTCAGAAGATTGCACTTTGAGAACCACTGGATTGGGGTCTCCAAGGCCTTCCTGTTCTTGTAGGTTAGGACTGTAATAACTAGAAGAGAAAATTACATGGACAGAAGCAGGACATGGAAAAGAACAGAGACTACAACAAAATTCAGTGAAGCAATAAAGGAGATAAAAGTTAAAATAGATGTGCTGGATAAATGAAATGGGGCAACTTAATGATAATTAAAACTAACATCTCTAACATCTTGGGGCTTTTTATCCCTTTTTCTTTTTGCAGTCACATCTCTTCTAGTTTTGAGTCTCACCTGGTGCTTCAAATAGAAAACAAATGGGTAATGCACATATTTTAGATATTTTACATTTTGGGGTCACTGTCGGTTTTATGTGTTTCTGTTTGTATTAAAGAGTTATAATTAAAACATGTGGAAATATAAATTTTGAAACAAAATTAACAGTACTAAATCGCAGTATGATCAGGTGGCTTCAAAATCTCCCATTTGAGTATCAAGCTGTATCACTTGAATGAAAAATTTAGAAGCTTAAGTCATTTATGGTGGTGTAATGTAAATTACAAGAAGAGAAATTATAGTCCACAGCCTTTGCTGGGTGTTGGACCTTAACAGCATGCATAATTCATAGGAAAGTACTGTAAAAGAATATGGAGTAACCTTCAAAGATAAATCAAAGAAACCCGGTTACTAATCTACACAGTAGTTTACCTGGAGGAAGGTAATATGAAGGAAAACAGTCCATCATCCCACCTAGCTTCATGCCATCCCTGATGAAAGTTACCCTGGGCTACATATTACACGTGGAATAGAAAATATTTACACCCGAATATCTGCCACTTGGAAAGAAATCAGCCAGACGACGATAAATGAATTTAGCAAAGCAGGTTTTAAATTAAGCAGATAAATTTCACTTTGATTGGGAAGTTCAGCCAGAGGGGAAAGAATTGGGGGAAGAAGCCATAGCTAGGAGCATCCAAGTCTGTTGTCCAGAGATGAGCACATAATCAGGCATTAGGACTGAAATTACCCACTCTATGAATTTCATCAATGAGCAGCTAAAAGGCACTCTAATTTTCTTGATAAACAGTGAATCTCCTGGTGGTGACGGAAAGCAATGCTTGAAAAACTCACGTGTCTAAGGAAGACTTTGGTTTGGATGTATTTCTAACTTCATGTTACGTTCTGATGAAGTTTATAGACTTGAACGCGTTTACTTTGATACTTATAAAGTGTAGTCTAATAAAATACCCTTTACACTTACCTAATACCCAAGAAAATTTTTCATAAGTTCTCTTGATTTTTGCAAATATGAAATGTCAACTAATGTTAACTTTTCAAATTTCAAGTTCTCTTATTTACAAATGAGTTTCTATCAGCCTTGGTAAATAAGGAGATTCCAGAAGATACGATGATTTGAGGGTCAGACATGAAGTTTACACCGTATCCCAAAGAAATGATCTCTTATAAGATACTCTTGAGCACAACACTTGGCTTGGCTTTGATTTGTATGAGAACACACCCGTGGCCTGCTTTTGGTTGCCTGTGACAACTGGACAAAAGGAAGGACTGGATAGGGGAAATTCATAGCTATGCCCATCAGAATTCTCTTTGGCGATAAGGGGGAAAGTTAATTGGCAAGCGGACGTAGTCACCTGCTATTACATTCTGTAATGCTTCTTACCTATTTAGGATTCCATGACCTGGGGAGTGACATGGGTAAGCCACGCTCTGCATTTCCTTATCTGTTCCTCACTTAACCCGCCATGGACTTCTGTCATAATAACTTATTTTAGTTCACAACAGACCAGACTTCAAGTGCAAGTGTTTACTTGGGAGGTGATTCCAGGAACCTTTGATAGGGGTGTGGGAAGTGAGACAGGGAAAGAAAAGAATCCAATAGAGGTTGTGTTTATGGAGCAGTTTGCCACCAGGCTGTGGAGGCTGAATGATGTTGGTAAACACCGAGAATCCATGTCAGGCCTCAGAGTTATCTCCCCAAGGGACAGTGAAGATGGAATATTTATCCACCAACTTCATTCCTCCCTTGCTTTTCTAGGACTTTTGTTGAGTCTTCCACGTGGGGCCAAAGAGCACTGGGACGCCTTCAGCATGTACTGCAGTTATCAAGTGCCATGGGGAGACGAGCTGGGCACAGACTGAATTTACTGTCTGTGCCTCTTTCTGTGTTGGAAGGTTCCTTGAGAACTATTTACACATCCTTTACAAGTTGAGTTAAACAATGAAATTGTGGGGCCCTGCAAGCCACGCAACTCTGTCCAGTAATAGAGAGTAGGCATAGTTTGTCCCAAGGGTAGGATTTGGGGACGAAGGTTGGATTTAAAGAATAATTTCACTCATTGATCCTCAAGTCTGGGTTTCTCTCCAGCCCATCTAAACTTCCACGAAATTGCAACGATTGGAATTCCATGGAGAAAAGTAGACAGCAGCAAAAGCCTTCGTGGATTTCCAGAGGACGCTCATTGTAGAAATTAGAGGTAGTGATTTGCGAAGTGATTTGTTCATTTTAATTGCATTGATTCCACTCTTGTCAATGGGGCAGACTTCCGGAAAATAAACCTCTTGAAAGAATTTAAGGGAGTGTGGATGAACATGGTTTCATGCACTTTATGAGTCAGGCTCTCTCTGGATACCCATCAATTAGAGGTGAAGACAATAAAAGGAAAAATTTGCCCCATCTGGTTCTACATAAAACTCCCCGAGAGCTTTGACAAAAAGTCTTCTCCGCAAAGAGAGGCCAGATCTCTGGGGAGGCATTTGTTTTTCAGGCTGGTTGAAATGCTTTTCTTTTTCAGGGATGTTATTTCAGTAGAGCCAGATGAGATGCGCTTGCTATTTTTACAAGTTTTAAAGGCTTAAGCAGGGCAAATATGTCTCTTCAAGCTGCCTTGTGCAATAAGCCTGATGCTAAGGCAGCTTTATGCCCCATAAAGAGTAACATTAGCCTCATGGAGCTACCGGCGATTTTTGATAATCTTGAGGATGATTCCTTAGTATCAGATTAGTGTAGGAAAGGCTTGTATTATTTTCCAATTTTAAAAGCTGCCTGTGTAAAATGAATTCTATTTTGACCAAAATACATTTTCTCTGTTTGACCAAGTTAAGCTTTGACAATCTATATTTTTACTGGGTATAGGAATTTAGGCTTTTGAAAAGAAAATTTTTTATTCGGTATATGGCTGTCTCTTAAATTTCTGTATCCGACTATGACCGTTAATGTTATTGTGTCTCCTTCTTTAATGTTTGTTTATTTTTGAGAGAGAGTGTGAGCAGGGGAAGGGCAGAGAGAGAGGGAGACACAGAATCCGAAGCAGGCTCCAGGCTCTGAGCTGTCAGCCCAGAGCCTGACGTGGGGCTCGAACCCACAAACCACGAGATCGTGACCTGACTGAAGTCAGCCACTTAACCAACTGAGCCACCTAGGCCCCCCCTTGTGTCTCCTTCTTTACATGATACTCCCCACCTGAGAGATCGATTGCCATCTAAAATAAAGTACATTAAAGATAGGTTTATTTCTTCATCCCAAATTCAAATTTCCACTACCAGTGTTTTATTCTACTCACAAACTTACATTATTAGATTTTAAAAATATTTCAGGGCACCTGGGTGACTCAGACGGTTAAGCATCCGACTTCGGCTCAGGTCATGAGCTCGTGGTTTGTGAGTTCGAGCCTTGCGTCAGGCTCTGTGCTGAGAGTTCAGAGCCTGGAGTCTGCTTCTCTCTCCCTCTCTCTCTGCCCCTCCCCCACTCACGCTGTGTCTCTCCCTCTCTCAGAAATAAATAAAAGTGTAAAAAAATAAAAAATAAAAATATTTCTTTGTCCTAGAGTAGAGTAAAATCTCTGTGTCTTACTGATTTATTCTAACATGCTGTATGATTCCTGTTTTCGTTCTGTTTTCCAGTCATACATCTAGTTGCTTCCCAATTAACAGTACCAGCCCTATTTCTGGCTTTCTTGCTGCCCTAGCTTCTCCCACCTTTAATCTGTCCTACTTGTTAGAAGCAAGATTTTTTTAAAATCTTTTTTCAGTTTATTTATTTTGAGAGAAAGAAAGAAAGCACATGGGGGTGGGGCAGAGAGAGGGAGAGAGAGTCCCAAGCAGTGCGGGGCTTGAACCCACGAACCATGAGGTCATGACCTAAGTGAAAGTCATATGCTTAACCAGCTGAGCCACCCAGGTGCCCTTAGAAGCAAGATTTGTCAACAAATTAAGTTTTGATTGTATAAAGCACTTTTGTGGGGGCAATAATTGTGAAATGACTTCCAATTTTGTCTTGAATTTCAGGTCCTTGAATGTGGTTCTCTTCCCTCCTTGTCATGATTATCTAAGTTTTCTCCCATCCTCTCTGCCATTCTCCCCGAGTCACATAAATCAAGACACGTACTTGTGCCTCTGTCTTTGGGCATCTTAGTGATAGTATTTGCAAATCGATATCCCTGTTATTTGCCACCCCTGTCACACACAAGCGTACACACACACACACACACACACACACACACACACACTTTTCCATTTTCTTCTTCCGAAAGCTACTCAAGATTTGACTCTTGGCAGCAGTGAGTCTCAGATCCCCAGGATTATAATGTCACTAATTTATTGCGCAGCTTGGGAAAGCCCTGACCTCGTGAGCCTCACTCTTATTGCCATGAATGAAGATCAAAGAGGTATTTTCTAAGGTGGATTCCATAGCGAACCTTTTACAATTTGCGATACAGTAGGAAATCTTTTTTGATTAACTTTTTTTGATTAGGTATTAATCACAAGTCACATCATTTCAGAGATTGTTTAGTGCCCAGCTGTTTACGTGCAGTTAATGTATGTCTTTGTCAGTTACCGCCACTAATAAATTACAAGCTAGTACGGTCATACGGTGGGCATTCAGGAACTGTGTAAGTCGTTAGCACACGTAAGAACTTTCCCACATAATTTGGTTGTGTCTCTAATACAGTTCTATGTGCTGAGAAATATAAGTATCCATGATTTTTTTTTTTTTTCAATAATGCCTGACTGGGAAAGTATGAACTTGCATTTTTTAAATGTGCTTTTTTCCCCCTTTTTAAACCTGTGTAACACCAAATGCCAAGTTGAAATTTCAACATTACCTCTGAATTGGAGGCCTTTGCCGACTTCTCTTAAGTTTATGTCCCCCGATGAGCTGAATGGTAACAGGTTGGGAGATAAGAGCTTCATTTCTCTGCCATATTTTACTTTTAAAAAACTCCACATTATATAGCAGTGCCCAATGTGATCATTAAATAAAACTGTAATTAAGGTGACATCGGCAGTTTTGGTAATTAGAGTCTTGCTGTAATTGTAAGAGTAAAAATAACATTCCCCAGCGCCGAGATGGGGCAGCTGTGGGCTCCTGCTGATAATGTACCTTGGCAATTTAACATGACTAATCATAAGAACATTTTTTTGCAGGGGATTGTGTTAATCTTCAAAAGTTCTTCTATTTCTGTAGTTTCTAGGGGCCATATATTTTTGTTTGTCCGAGTGCTGCTTTTTCTCTCTTTGTATTTCTCAGTCCCCATACCAGTTGCCTAGTAGTCAGTGGAGTTTGATGGGGCTCATTCTTGTAGCTGTCTTGATAAGGTGCCAGTTCTGACTTTCTAAGTGAGTAAGGACTTAGGAAGAGGCAGGCAGCAGCCTACAGGGTGAATGGTGGGGGGTGGGGAGGAAGGCTGGGAGCATCTTGTCAACTCTTGTATTCTCAGTGGAGTATTCTGGGTGTTAGGGATTTTAAATGTGTTGTTCAGAGTAGATGAAGTACAAGGTTTGTGATGTTCCCAAATGTGACCACATATCAAGGTCCTCAGCAAAGAGCTATTCTTCCATTATTTTGAACCTGTCTAGGGACTGTTATCTTCAACTCTATGCCATCCTCCTCATTTCCACATGCAAAGCCCATGCTCATTTTTTAAGAGATGGATACTCATTCTTCATGACCCTACTCATTCTCAAAAACCTTGAAAAAGATGCATCTTGGTGGATGGCATTTCCATTATCCCATGAAACCAACAAGAAACACGGTGGCCCTCTTGATTACCACCCTTAATTCCTTCCTCATCCCCTTTATCTCTCACCTTTGATCTCTTGGGTAATCCTCCCTTGTATTCTTACTGCTGCTGCCATGGATGAAACAACCTAAACATTAGTCTGTCTTGTCCTGACCTGTTGCCATGCACTTTCTAGCCCATTCTCCAGGCTGATACGAGGTCATTCTAACATGCCCATCTGCGATCATGTTCCTCCCCTGGCTTACACTGCATTTTGGCTCCATTTTACTTTGAGGATAGAATCCGATTCCATTCCAGGACATGCAGAGCTTTTCCATAATGGAGCCTGCCTACTTCTCCAATCTTGCTTCTCACCATTCCACATCTTTATCCCTACGGTTTCAGTAGTATTAAACTATTTTCATTGCAGAGTTAGCTCTTGAACGGTTCCTGAGTATAAGTGTCTTGATGCGCACATCCTTCCTTTCTTTACCTTGGTCTTGGTCTCGCATGATTGTAGTCAAACCTCTGTTCGCAGTGAATTGGCTGCTGGTCCAGGCAAACATTCAAGCGTAACTATAGGGTATCGGTTGGACTTGATAAAAGTAGGGAAGAAAAAAGTCTTAAAAGTAAGGATCTGAAGAAATACATATGCCGTTAATACCATTGCGTGAAAGAGAATAGATTACATATTTATGGCAGAACAATATGATACCATGTCCAAAGAAAGCAACTCTTTGGGAGTTAGGGAAGAGGGGAACAACAGTGGTTGGAATCAACCATGCAAGACACTCTTGTGAAATGGTGGATCAGAATAAAGATGAGAAAATGGCCTTTCACGTAAGGGAAGCAGCACCAACTAATGCAGAAGAAGGGGAGCATAACGTGGGAGGGACAGAGAGGTTATGTATGGTACATATATGTACGCAGGAAGTCAGCAGCATCTGTGGGAAGAAGATACTACACAATTTTTGAGTCTTACATAACTCAAATTTCGTTCTTTCTGCTAAATTACCTGTATGTTAATGATATAATCATCTTCTTAGATTTGCCACTAGGAGTTAATTTATTTTTCTTGTTCTTCTTCCCCTTCTGTGTACAATCAGCTGTTGGTGTTACATAGAATCGTTCTCAAAGCTTACCCATCTTCAATCTCTAGTGAATTTTCAGCTGTTTATTCTAAGCATCGTTACTGATTTTAGTGGGAAATGATATTCAGATTAAAAGTCTCCGTTCTGAGGGCTCCCCACTTCTTACCTGGATAATTATTTCCAGGGCTTTTCAATGGACATAACTAGGAATGTATTTTTTTCTTTTTCCAGAGAAAATCTATTATTATGTGCTCATACTTATATTTCTGATTTAAATGTACAATTCTAGAGTTTTAATTCTTGGATTTAATACTTTTATATCTTGTACAATTAAATCTTTATTAAAATAATCCCTCATTTCCTTTATTCTACTGTGTGTGTGTGCGCGCGCGCGCGCTCACGCACACACTTGTTTGTGTGTGTATATTATAGTTTCAGACTGGCATTATCTATATCACTGCAAGCAATATTACCTGACACAGTTTAAGAGTTCTCAACTTTGCTTCTGTTTTGAGGATATTACCCACTAGTCAAATTGCTGTGTTTTAAATTCACTTGAAATAAATACTTCCTGAGTTGTTAAGCAATCACAGTAGTAGTTAGGTTTATCTATTTCACATTGCTTTTGACTCTTATGGATTAATTTACTTGCAAACAGTTTGATCCTGTTCAGTTTTGCTCTTAAGTTTTATTCTGTGGAACCATGGCAGCATTTAGTATAGAGCTAATTTTGTCCCACTATTGAAGTCAGACCCCCAAATTAAACATTTTGCAAATGAATTCTATATTGCTAGATTCTCCTCTGTAAGGGTATTGTGCCATTTATCCTTCCTAGAAACAACGTATGGAAAGTGTCTATTTATTCAAGTCTTGTAAACCAAGTAAATGGTCAGCCTCTTTACAATAAAATAGGTGATAAATATATTGTTTGCAAACTGGCTGTGGTACATGGAGGGCAAGGAGAGCCTGAAGAAAGAGACCACTCCAGATTGTCAGGTGACAGGTTTTAATAAGCAAGGAAATCAGTCTACTTACAAGGCTTCTCTTGGGCAGCTACAAGAAGAGCAGATCTCCACATCTGCCTGTGGGAATCTTAAAAGCTTATATAGAGACCTTAACTGGGTTCCATAATATAGACTGTGCATATGTTGTCAACAACACCTTATTTTCTAAAGGCTGTCTCCTTGAAACAAGTTTCCACTGTAGGATTAGTGGATGGAATGTACATTCCAAGGACAGTGGAGGGGGTCAATGAAGCTCTGATTGCCTAGGTCCAGCTCTTGGGTCAACTGGCAGCCATGTCCTCTAGATTATTTCCTCAAACAAAATGATACCTCTGAGTATTTTTGTGTTGATTTTTTTTTTGAGAGAGTGTGTACACATGCACATGTGAACAGGGGAGGGGCAAAGAGAGGGGGGGAGAGAGAGAATCCCAGGCAGGCTCTGTGCTGTCACGGTAGAGCCTGACACGGGTGTGAGATCATGACCTGAGCTGAAATCAAGAGTTTGATACTTAACCGGCTGAGCCACCCAGATGCCCCTCTGAGTATTTTTTTTAAATTTTTAAAATTACGTTTCTTTGTTTTTGAGAGGCAGAGAGAGACAGAGCATGAGTCAGGGAGGGGCAGAGAGAGAGGGAGACACAGAATCCAAAGCAGGCTCCAGACTCTGATCTGTCAACACAGAGCCTGATGCAGGGTCCAAACCCATGAACCATGAGATCATGACCTGAGTCAAAGTAGGATGCTCAACTGACTGAGCCACCCAGGTGCCCCCTGCCCCTGAATATTTTTGATCTTTGTTTATCTTGTTGTGAGGAAGGTTGCGTATCTTTATTTTTTAAGTGAAGAGCAGTTTGCATTTATTTTTCTTTAACTTCCTGTACATGGCTCTTGCCCATTTTTGTCTTTTCATGTTCTCCATTTTTAGGTGATTTTTTATAGTAAAGATATAAATTGTAAATATTGTCCTAGTTTATCATTTGTATGTTTATTTGCTCTGGAATTTTCACTACATATTTTTTTACATGGTCAAATTTATTGATCATATATTGTTTCTAGATTTTGAGTCATATTTAAGAAAAGCTTTCCCTAATACTAGTTTATAGAAATTTATTCATTCTTCTAAAATTTCATTTTACCTTTTCCTGTACCACTAAGCAGTGATCTAAATACCATTTTAAAAAAGTAATTTGTATTTTCTCCACTGCTTTGACATGAAGGCTTTACCATATCCTGAATTTCCCTATTGGTTATCAACTTTTACAATATCCTTTTTTATAATTTTGCAACATCAAAGTAGAACTAAAAACTTTTAAAAAGCAGCATTAAAACCATTCTAGTAAACAATAAATATTATTCTGGTGATAATTGAGTTAAACCAAGAAATGGTTATATTGATAAAGTCTAATTTCTTAGTTCATGTAATATGACTAACGAACTTCGGGAAGATTAAAGTGATAATAAGGTGAATAAATAATTTTCAAATCCTCTGTTGTGAAATGATGTTTATCACTCCCATGACTATGAAAAAATGTGGTCTTATTAAATATGGCTTTATGGAAATCTAATTCTTCAAGTGGTACAGATAAATTAGAATTTTATATATAAACAAGAAAAGAATATCTTCAGCCTGAAATAAAATTTTTAAAGGTTCTAAAATATAAAATGTGCTTTTTTGAATTAAGCTTGCCACTAAAAATCTTTTATTTTTTAGGGATAGCTCATTATTGGATCCATTTTGCTAAACTTTGCTAGATAACTTTAAGCCATAGACTTGTGTAAGATATTGGATGTAGAAAGAACATTCTCAAATCTATTGCTCCTTGGCTGCCAGCCTCCACAGGGGTATAATCTGCTTACCTTGTGATTATGGCTTTAGTTGTCTTCTGACCTTCATCAGGTAATGTAATCACTAAAGTTAGGAGTTCTGTATTTTCTTATTAAAACCCAAAACAAGATAACATTTTCACATGTCAACTTGTATTTTTAAAAAGTACCCAGTTTTGGTGCATGTGTGCGTGTGTGTGTGCGTGCATGCGTGTGTGTGTGTGTGTGTGTTGAAGTCTAAGGAAATACACATTCTTGACTTGATTTTGGGAGCAAAAATGTCTAGAACATTTCTAGAGGAACATTTGCTTATTTGTGCATGATTCTATTTACCATTGCTATTTGTCTAACCTCACCCCCCCCCCCCCTTTATAATTTCGGATCAAATGCCATTTCCTCCAGGAAACTCTGAAAACTACTTAACTCCACATCCAAACCATTCTTATTCATTCCCATCAGATCAATCACTTTGCTCTCTTGAAGAGCTCTCTTTTTGTGCATTTGGCCTGGATTTGGCTCTTTGTTCCTTGAACACACAGATTGTATGCCTTTGTTTCTCATGCTCCATTCACAGTACCTGGACAGAGGAGACACACAACTTGATTTTTCCCTTGCTTTGTTGATGTTGTGTTTTTTGTTTTGTTTTGTTTTGTTTTGGCCTGTGGTAAAGTATCAAAATAGTGTGTCACTGATATGTAGTCGTTTCATTATTATGGTAAGTCATTTGGCACCTACTCCATTGAGACTTTTAAATAAATAATTATTTGATTTCTGTGTTATCGTTTGCCTTGTTTCACTGAAGGCGGACACTTGATGGCATCTTATACCCATGTCACCATGGTCAGCTCTAGTTGGTGCTCAAGATCTAGTTGGTGTGTTATAAAATTGAGTGACACCCTAATCAGAATATGCTATTGCTGAGATCTGTTATCCAGGTAAAACAATTAATGTATCATGAATATTTCAGAATAGTCACAGATCACACAAATTGCACAGTGAATAAGTATGCTGTGAAGTCGTAATGAATCTTTGTGTGATTGAAAGCCTGATGGAACACCAAAGGGCAAGCGATGCTGAGGAAGAAAGGCATAAATTGGAAAAACAAGTAAACTCATTTAAAACATTCCTAACCTAAAACAAGAAGGTAAGATGCAAATAATAAATAATAATAATAATGATAATAATACATCACTGAAGATTATGGAAGGACTATAGTTGGCAGCAGTGACTGCCTGCTAAAACTTGCTTAGTCACCGTTAATCCAACTCTACAAATGGTTATTAAGATTTATCTCTTTTCATCAGTGGCGCTTCCCCAGAGAAGATTTTTGAAACACCTGTTGACTTCATTTTGCTTCCTGGTACATTTTCAGCACTCACTGAGCATTTTCTCAATGAAATGTTTCCAGCAAGGCTGGCAGTTTTGTTTTAGAGGCAGGATTTAGAAGAAACAACTGTGCATTTGGCTTTGCTTGAAGGTCTGGGTCCAATTCCTAGCTATTACATCCCTGTATGAAATCGTTCAAGACTACTTTGTCTGATCCCCATTGTACTAATTGGTAAAATGAAAATGAGAGTATCTGTCCTACCAGCACTAGAGAACTGTCATAGGGCGCTCAAGTGATGACACATGAGAGAACAGTTGGTGTGGATACACGGGATGTGAGGCCCAAGCACAGGGGCATGATTGTTACCTACAGGCATTTCATTGCATGGCTACCACTAGCAAAATCAGTTGTCTTCCTTTTGTTTAGTGTTTTGTTTGTTTTAAATGTGGTACATATTCCAAAGGAGCAAAATTGTGAATTCTGTCCCTCTCAACTTCCAGTTCCAGCCCTAGAAGAAACTACTGTTAGCAATCTGCTATGTCTACTTCCTGACGTTTTCTATAGGTCATACAATCTGTGTGTGTGTGTGTGTGTGTGTGTGTGTGTGTGTGTGTGTGTGTAACAAAAGTAAAATCATTGGATGCTGGTTCATATGGACACCTATTTAAGATGCTACTTGCCATGCTTGGAACAAGTCATGAAATCCTAGCGTTCATCAACTTATTTTGCCTCATAATTTAGCCCTTTATGTTCTGTGTTCGGACTTGGTGACTCAAGAAGGAATGTAAAGGGAATGGGTTAGAATCTTGTTATCAGAGATTCGGGGTAAGTTCAAAGCAGAAAATTTTTTATAAATTCTCCAAAACATAGTTTTTAGAGGTGCATACTAACTATTGCAGATTTAATTCATTAACCCTATATATACTTTTAGATTTGAGGGTTGGATTAAAAAACAAACAGCTGAAGTCAACCATATCATTCATATTGGATTTAATAAAAACAGTAAACCTGACTATTGTATTCTTGTTAAAGAGTCAGACTTACATAAAAGTTAGGCTTCCTACATATATGAAATCTGTACCTTATGGTTTATTATTATTTTTTTAATGGGGTAGCAAAATTATTTACTTGTAGCCATTTTCGTGTCTCCCTTTCTTTTTTGGCAAATGCACACCACATTTCCCTGTGGAAACCATTTGTTTCCAGGTGTTTTCCTATCAAACGTTTAAGTAACAAGAACAGCTGGTCACAACTCTAGAGAGACATTAGGCAGAAAGCAGCAATCTCTGGAAACGAACAGAGTTTATAAGCAGGTTTTAAGCAGTTTTAATTTGATAGTAAAAGAACATTTGTATTTGGTAGGTACTTTTATTTTTATATTTCTCTACCATATCACAATTTTAAATACAGGTTCGAGGGCGACCGTCGGTCTTATTTTGCAAAATATATGAACATCCTTATTCAGCATGTGAGGAAGGACCATGGCGTCTAAATCAAAATTCTTCGCTTCTCCCAAATGCAAAAGCAGTTCAGAGCAAGTCAAAAAAATTCCAGTTCTGCTCCATGAGTGCTGCTGTCATGTTTTCTGTGTAAGCAACTGGAAGTGTGGCTCTTTGCCTTTAGGTGACTAAAATATAAAAAGGTTCCTGGACCAATGTGAAATATATATATTTTTTGCTCCCTCAAATTTCATGTAGGAGAGGATTAAACATTAAGATACCGCTGTTCCTCTACATAAAACATTTTAATGTGTTCAAAAGATAGAGAAGTCTAGAATCACAAGACTGGGGTTTAACGTGAGGAACTGCAGCTTTACGTTTTCTCTCAATTGGGTTAATTTGGGGTGGTATTAGCGCTTGTTCTTTGTAAATCTTTATACCCTGATTTATTTTGCTTCGGATAGTAGGATCGCAGCAAATTGTCAGGGCCTTGGGCTGTCTGGGGATTTGAAAGCATAGAAGACGTCAAGACCTATTAGTTGTAATAAAATAGCACAGCTCTTTTAGAACCGCAGTCATTTCTAGTATAACACGTCAGTTCGAGATGACAGAGGGGTTGCGCAGGCTGCCCTCTCATCACGACGCTCATCAGAGGGAGCTGGTCCAGGGAAGGGTGCCAGGGTGTGAGGTGCTCCCCTCCTGAAAGCTCTGGTGTGCTCCTCTTGGAAGAGGGAGGGGCTGGGCACTGGGAAGGAGTGGGATGTCTTCACAGGTTAGGAAAGCAGTTATCTGGAAGACAGCATCGTTTTAACCCATACGGACATAAAGGGCCAAACAGAACAATGGGCCAAAATTCCACAGATGCAAATTTGCACCCATGCAGGGAAGCATCATCGAAGAAATTACTCTCATTGTCCAGAAACGAAAGGGCTTCCTTGGGAGGAGTGGGGTGGGAGGGTGATTCAGTGAGTCCTGACTTTAGCCCTTTGACCACTGCCAAGTTACTCAGAGCAAGAGAGATGGTTTCCTGTGGACAGAAGAGGGGCAAAACGTCTGATTTTCTTCTTTCTCAAAATGCTTTGTAGGATCAGACTGTTCCTACGTGTCAGGAGATACAGGAATTCAAATTAGCTTAGGGGGAAAAAAGGGAAAGAAAGAAAAGGCATGCTGAAGTCCCACAGTGCATAACAGATGGCATCAAACTGAAATTGATGTTGATAATCAATGTCAAAATATCTTAGGGTACTATTGACAGGAGGGATAGGGATGAAAGTTAATCCAAGAAGCTTAATGAAAAATGCACAACTGAGAGGATTGACAGAGGAAGTACAGAAAGTGGACCTGGAGGATATTTTAAAGCATAAGTTGAGCAATGTTTGACTTATTTCTAGACTCTGAAATATGTTTGTTAGTAAGTGTGAAGCAGAGAAATCAATAACAGATAGACTCTGTTTATCCATGTTTGTTTTACTTTGTGTAGAAGGACCCCTGAAAGCCACTGATGGAACAGGTATTGACATGATCACGCCTCTACTCATTTTTAAGACTGCCTTGTAAACACAACAAGCTGGCGTCGGAAGGGTTCCTTTGTGAAAAATCTCTTTGTCACATGAGTGTGTTTTGAGAAACTGCCAAGGGAATGATCATGCACGTTGTGATATGCCGATACTCAGCTTTGGGACAGAACCGTATCGTCAGATTTATGGCCCCATCACATCCGAGAACCTCCCGTAAATAGATTCTGGCGGAGATCATTTTTTTAAAGGTGATAATGCCAAAATTAAAAAGGGAAACCTCTTTGACCTCATACTGTCTGAAATAGACCTGAGATTGTTTTATCACCGGCACTGGATGCTTTTGTCTCCTCACTGAGGACCACCAGTGCCAGACAACCCAAAGCTCCTGTAAACTTACACGAGGGTTTACGAATTTGCATTATCTACTGGCAGTTCCGCAGGTGTCAGAGGCTTTTATTTCACCCTGTGCTTTAATTACGTGTAACTTGTTCTGGCTGTATTTTCAAATTTGCTGAGAAGTTGCGCACAACGTACAAAACTCTTAAACCCTTTACCTCGGTTCACGGATTGCTGACGGTTGATTTTGCTCCATTTGCAGTGTCTGTCTGTCTCTTGGCTGCTGTTTCTTTACTCTCTCTGTCTCTGTGGAAGTGAAACAGTCGTTGTCTACTGCTGTGTAACAAATCACCAAAACTGCAGTGACTTAAAGCCACATGAAGTTCTTGTGTCCACGGCTGTGCGGGTCCGAAGACTGTTATGGCATGGCTGGTCCTCTTCTTGAGTCCCGCAGAGCGAAATACCTGGGTCAGCCGGGCCTCCTTCCTTCTTGGGGTCTCTGAGGAAGAATCCACTTCCAAGGTCATTCAGGCTTTGGTAGAACTTCATTTCTTGTACTTGTAGGACCGAGGTCCCATTTGTCACCCAGTGGCTAGAGGCTGCGGGCCTCTCTCCCAGCTCCTTAAGACCATCACATTCCTTCTTGCGTGGTCTCTCAGTCCTCAAACTAGCGACAGTATGTCCAGCCCTTCTCACCTTGTAGATCCCTCCAACATGCCCTTCTCCTACCTGCTGTGACAGCTGTTTGCTTTCAGAGACCCGTGTGATGGCCACCCAGGTCATCTCCCTGATTTAAGGTCAACTGTCATCTGGCACAACACAGTCACTGTGCCATGTGAGATGAGAATGAAGTTGGGAAGGGTATCTCATCAGATCCACAGGATCCGGGGTTCAGGGTGTGGAATTGTAGGGGCCATTCTTAGAGTTCCGCTGGCCTCAGGAAGGGTCGAAGAAAACGAGGCTTTGTACCTGGGGTCTTGAGAACACAGCAATCTGTTGGCAGGTTGATGGGGATCTGCTGTGAGGGTGTGTTTAGAAGTGTTGGTTGACGGTTCAGTGATGGCCAGAACAGTTGACTGAGAATTTAGAAGAGCCAGGAGCTTTATCACAATCATCCCTTGAAGTAGGTATTATTCTGACTTAAAAGACAAAACTGAGAAAACCAAAGCATAGAGAGACCTGTGGAAAGACTTGGTGAATGTCACGCAGTGGGCAGGTGGCAAACCCAGGTATCAAACCGGGTCTGCCTGACTCGGGTCCAGGATCCTTCTGTTTAGAATCCCAGCCTCTATTTGCAGCCTGAGCCATTTTCTTGTTTTGGTAATTATACGCTCCAGTCTTTTCCTGACCCTCTCCCTGGAAATTTTCTCAAAACTTGTCTATTTGGTATCAGATTTCTTTGAAGATTCACTTCTGTCTGAGGGATATGTTTGCTAAACAGAAAATCTCCTCCAGAAGTGCACGAATACCTATGGGAAGGGCTTTTGGGCCGCTTAGTGTAAGGAAGGCCTGGCTCTTAGGATGTCATCGTTCTCCTGGAACGGGCAAGTTCCCGGATTTGAACAGGTCCAAATCCCCTTGGGCGGAACACTTGCTTATGTAGTATCGAGTGGATTTAGTGCGTTTAAATGCTACTGCTTCTTTAAACAAGAGAAATATCAATGTACAACATACTGTCTTAGCTTCCTCTGTTTTAAGAGCCCGGTTTCCAAGAGCATCTACCTTTTGCTCTTTTTGAAAGATTCAGTGTAGACCTTGTCATTTCTGTTTAGGGAAAATGGGCATGCACTGGAGTCAAAATGTCCACAATAGGTCAAAAGAAAAATATTAAATTCTGCCAAGAATAGCTACTAATTGGTTTCTCAGGCAGGGACCTTTTCCAGGGGGGGAGATACACATTTGTTAATTGGAAACATACCAAAGACCTGGTTTTCTCCAGTGTATTTGCCGGTTCCCAGCATCAAGAAGAATTAGCGTGGGGTAATTCAGTTCTGTAGCGGATGATGAAGCGAATCGTTGTTACAGCATGTTCTGAATCCTTAGGGTCCCTGTGGAATTTAACTGTTGTGGGGAGAGGGCTTTTTTGGAGTGTGAAGAAATCTAGCCCATCTCGTACTCACTTTTATAAGAGACTGTGTGTACCATGGATGGCAGCACATGCTTCTGTAGGGGGACAGTGTAAAACCTGAGTGAGCAGGTATTATATTTACTTGATTGTTTGTGAGAAAGAACACTACAAGAATAGTGTAACTTATATACACCTATTGGATAAGGATAAAGTTGTAGATAGATAGATACAAATTCATACATATACTAGTTATACGTATATATACTGACATATGTGATCTTATGCATGTACATATAGAATTTTGCATATGTATATGTATAAATAATACACAAGGCACTTTTGTTTAAAATCTTTTATGTTACGTAGGAATGACTTTCAAACACATATGCTGAAATCTATTTAGAAAGCCATCAGTGCAAGCCAGGGAATCACAGTCTTAAGAGAACCCTAAATTTTATGATGTTCACAGTGTTGAATTACAGCCAACACTTTTCCCCAGTTTGAAAAACAAAATAGGATGCCCTTGTGAGATCCTTTTTTATTTAGCTTTCTTTAAAAGTATTTCTTAAGATTTGACATTTTAATCCATGTGATCAAGATGGTCCATGGATACCTAATGTCCCTGAATGATTTGTTTTGACAAAAAAAAAAAAAAAAAGCTAAATTTGATTGTATTTTTAGTTTAACTTGGTTTGGTTATATATATTTTAACATTATCTAAACTCTCCTCATGTTTTCTGTTTTGGGTTTTATAAAGTCACTTATTCAATTTTTTTTTCCTGTGTAAGCCTGAAACTGATATAATACCGTATGTTGATTATACTGGAATGAAAAATAAAATAATAATAAATAAATGAAAAACAAAACAAATGAATAAAAAAACAAAAAGCAGAATCATACCTATGAAAAGAAGAATATATTTATCTTGATGAGCACTGAGTAATGGATAGAAGTGTTGAATCATTATATTGTACACCTGGGGCTAATATAACACAGGATGTTAACTGTACTGGAAATAAAAACATAAATAAATAAAAATTAAAAATAAAATATAAAAAAAATCATCCTATAGTTGAAGGCCTACAGAACTACCATTAGAGACATGTTTTGGAGCAGAAAGGTGGGTGTGGGAATGTGTTGTGCCATGGCTGAGAGCATGGGCTTGTAAGACGGATCAGATCCAAAGTTTCTTCACTCTTTACAAACTACAGTAATTTGGGAAATTTCCCTTTCTCATTTTCCTCAAATGTAAAATGGAGGCAATAATAAAACCTCTCCTGGGTTTGGCAGAATTAAGGGAAATAGCTCATGTATGTATGTGGCAGTGTCTCTAGGATTTGGCTTTGGTTGCTAACAACGACAAAATAAGCTTTAACTGGTTTAAAGAGTCTAGGTATTTATTGACTCACATATCTGAAGTATTCAGAAGCAAATGGGATTCACGTATGGTTTGACCAGGGATGACTTCATTCTTCTGTGGTCTACTTGTGTTTGACATCTTCTGTGTACCAAAGAGGTCAGGCTTTGTCTCCATGCCGAGTTCTTTCATGGACACAGGATAGTTATAATAAGGAATTGAGATCTCTTACTTGCTCATTCACCTCTAAGAGAAAGGAGGCACAGCTTCACTTCCACAATGCTTGAATAAAATTTTGGATGAACAATCCCTGTGCAAGTTCTGTAGCCAAGGGGGTATCATATGCTGATTAGCTTCTGCTGGGTTGGTGGCCATCTCTGAACCACTGTCAGATTTATGGAATTTCCCTGAATGGTTTAAACATCATGACTCTTCTGCAGATAGGGCTTCGGTCATACCCATTCAAATCATAAAGCTGTGAAGGAGTGAAAGAGAGGTGGAGTGGCTTTTGGAAGGCAACCGTAATGTTTTGTACCATATTTCATAAAGTCAGCTATGATTGATAATATTTGATAATTATGGACAGTAATAGTAACGACAGTATTATTTGCTCACAGCACAGATTATTAGTATGTTTATATGCTAATACATGCATGCACCTTTACCGTATGCCCTGCACATTCCTGTAGGTCAGGGGGCAGTAAGGCACAGTCTTTGCCGAGTTGTCTATTTGACTTCTGGATTATTTTGTGTATTTTAGGTTTCTGTATTTACATCATAACACGATCATTGGGGATAGTTATGTGGATTTTAGCTGGAATAGTGTTCTTTGCTGGAGGCAGTTACCTCTTTCACTCCACATACTATATTGTGGTTTTTTTCATGTTTATTTCATTTTGAGAAAGAGAGGGAAAAAGAAGGAGTGCAGAGGAGGGGCAGAGAGAGGGAGACAGAGAATCCTAAGCAGCCTCTGTGCCATCAGTGCAGAGCCTGATACTGGGCTGGATCCCATTAACCGTGAGCTCATGACCTGAGCTCAAGCCAAGAATCGGATGCCTAACCAACTGAGCCACCCAGACACCCCTACAGTGTGTGTGTGTGTGTGTGTGTGTGTGTGTGTGTGTGTGTGTGTGTGTTAAGGTGTAGAAATCTGCACAGTTGTTGTGACGGTTACTTACTTGTCTGTACTGGGAATCTTTTCTGGCTCTGATCTGCTCTGTTTGCAGGGATTCCACTCCTGTGATTTACCTTGCCTGGGCTCCCCACTGGCCACCAGTTAAGGCCACTCACTGGACACAATACTTTGTCTGTACTTCTGTAGAGTCTTCAGCTGTAGTTTGCATGTCCTTTACAATTCCACCTCCTGCCTGGAGATTCTGGCCATGGTTTTCCTACCTAGATTTGTCACATGTAGTACCCCAGCTGCTACTTCTCAAATCCCCGGCTGGCCTCTGTTCCCCATTTGCCTCTTCAAATCTAACAATACTGTTGTTCTGGTGCCTCATAATAAATTCCCTCTATTGAATTACCCGGGGTGGGCTCCATGTTCCCTTGCCCCCCCTGATTGATATAAATCATTGAACCTCAAAATCCTCAAGTTCTAATCTTGCTAATGACTTTTTTCTAAGAATAAGTCCTGTTGTCTATAATGCTAATGTGATTTATTTTTCTAAAAATAAAGGTTTCTTAGTAGAAAAAAAATGACAGGGGCTTTCTTTGAAACCTATAATTTCTACGTTGATTTAATTTCTTAACTTCAGAAAGGCATGTGTTGCGATGTATTAAAACCGATTATAAGGGCATTATTTGAAAAACACTATATTTCAACTCATTTTGGTTAAATTCCATTATTGGGTCATATCTGAAAGAAAATTGCAGACATCTGTTTTATTAAAAGCTAACTATTGAGGTGGGAAACCGTATTCTTCTCATCAAAGCTTGGATAGTTTATTGAAACACACACACTCCTATTGAACAAAAAGCACTTTGGTAAACCACACAAAATACAAAACTTGACAGCCATCTGGAGCATTTGGGGAATCGATCCTTTTGACAGCTGGATTGTTTTTCAGATGACTGAGATTTTGCCCATTTGTCTTAATGATGAATTGTTGGTCACACGAAGAGAAATTCATTGGGACCGGGTTAGGCCAAAATAAGTAATTAAGTGAACCAACTGGAAAGACAGTGGGGGACTCCCAGGCAGAAAATGCTCCTGGGTCTCTGGAGTGGGTGGGAGTTGGAACCCGGAAATGGGCTCCTCGCGTGCTTGTCCCAAGGGCTTGCCTCCTTCTCTCTGTGCCCGAAGGCCTGCCCCGGGCAGAGATGCCGACTTGCCGAGCCAGGGCCACACACCCACGGTGCAAATACACACATCTGGGGAGCGTGCTCTCACGGTCCATTTCCTTCTCAGCAGGCGTGCAGGGGGCCGCCAGACTCCAAGCACGTCCACCGCACTGCATGTCTACCCAGTCTTGTTGTGAGACCATCTTAGCCTTTTCTTAGGATGGCAAATATTTCCGTAAGATAAACTCGTAAAAGTAATACGTTGAATATAACTTAGTCAATTCTCAACGACCCGGTGATCTTCACTGAGTGGCAATGTCTGTCCTGATAACACATGACTTTAGATAGATGGCCGTGTGTGTATGGGTGTGTGTGTGAGAGAGATTGTATTTACTTATTACAATTTTTGATGAGTTCTTCTTTCTTGCCAGATGTCACTTGTTGATTGGAATTTTCCCCTTCTAATTTGTTACTGCTGGATTTGTTTGGACTTAGAAAGCAAGTGACCTTTATTATAATTGCATATAAAAATAGAGTTAATTAAATTAAGTGAGAAAGCCTTTCTCCCCACTGAGAAAACTTAAGGGCATGCACGTTGTAATTTTACACCACTGACCACGTGTGAGAAGGGAAATCACTTGGCTAAGTAAGTTTGCTTAGTGTATGTGGAGTCACATCACGGAGGCCCCAGAATTATTGCATTTTCACATGGATTTTCTTTAATTATGCTGCCATGGTCTCTAATCAAACACATCATGTCTACAGTGGGTAGGATTAAGGCTTCCAGAGATACCCAAGTCCTAGTTCCCCAAATATGTTACATGGTAAAGAGCTCTACACAGATGAAACCTCTTGAGGTCAGGAGATTACCCAGCATATTCAAGTGAGCTCAGTTGAATCATGTGAGCCCTGGAAAGCAGAGTTTCTCCACTGAGGGTTGGTCAGAGAGATATGATGGAAGATCGGGAGGAAGAGTGAGATGAGAGAGTGGACATGAGAAACTTTTTCTGGCTTTGAGGATGGAGGATGGGCCATGAGGCAAAAAAGAGCAGGTGGCCTTGAGACCTGAGAATAGACCTCTGCTGGCAGCCAGCCAGTAAACGGGGCCCTCAGTCCTACAATTGTAAAGGATTGAATTCTGACAACAATCTGCATGAACAAGAAGACTGATCCTCTCCTAGAGCTTCCAGAAGGGAACACAGCTCTGAAGACACCTTAATTTCAGCCCTGAGACTCATACCAGATTTCTGAACGACAGAACCGCAGTGTAACAAACCTGTGTTGTTTTAAGTCACTATACTTGTGGCAGTTCTGTGAGGCCCACAGCAAAAGAAAACTAATCCAGTGCCCCAAAGTCTCTATTTTCTCTCAATACATTGCAAATTATTTCTTAAAATCACTGAAGTCCTCTTATTCCAACCAGCTTTTGGTAGATTGTGTTTTCCCAAAATGGCTGCAAAACGGTATTTTCCCAAACCACATGATCTTCCAGAACTTTGCTGTACTTCTGCAAGAAGGGAAAATCCCTATGGCCTTGAACCTTGATGGGACTTTGTGACTGCCTCCATGAATATAATTTGGCAGGAGTGATTATGCATGACCTTCAAGACTGAGTTAGGGATGGCCATGATGCTTCTGTTAGTTTTTTTTTTTTTTTTTTTATTAAAAAAAATTTTTTTTCAACGTTTATTTATTTTTGCGACAGAGAGTGACAGAGCATGAATGGGGGAGGGGCAGAGAGAGAGGGAGACACAGAATCGGAAACAGGCTCCAGGCTCTGAGCCATCAGTCCAGAGCCTGACGCGGGGCTCGAACTCACGGACCGCGAGATCGTGACCTGGCTGAAGTCGGACGCTTAACCGACTGCGCCACCCAGGCGCCCCTTTGTTAGTTTTTTTTGTTGTGACACTCCTCCCAGGAAGCTTTTGGCCATCATCTTAGAAGTCTGGCAACCCTGAGACTGCCATGTGGAAAGACCACGGGGAGCGACTACATAAAGACAGGTAGAGATGCCCACCAAGCTGCAGACAGTCCTGCCTTCAGCTCCTTAAATTTTCCTAGCCCAGGCACCAGACAGAAGAAGCCTACTGTAGAACCCTAGTCATTTGCATATGGCCCTGAAAGGAACCCGAGCAGCAACTTTCTAGATGATTCCAGTCAATACCAGATTCATGAGCAACATCAGTTGTTATTTTAATCCATTCTTTGGGGTGACTTGTTAGGTAATAATAACTGGAAAATCTATTTTGGGCTATGAATTTAAATTTTAATGTCTACAAAAGTATGTGATTTTAGTACTAGATGTAAGAAAATCCACATGCCCATCATTTAGTCTGTATTTAAGACAACACTTGCCTTGCCAGTACTGATTTTGTTCTTAGTTATCTTATATCATTTTACTCCTCATTTTCTTGAAACAGTAGAAGACATTTCCTGAATTTTCTCCTGCACTCTCTTGTGCCTTGACCACATGTGGTCTCTGAAGTCTACATGTCCTTAGAACTGGGCATGAGTTCAGTTTTTATAGGGAGCCACAGTTTTATTTTATGCCTCATCTCATTGATGGAAGACCATTCATGCTTTATTTTTTGCTCAATGCCTGAGAGACTTGGAATTGGCTTTCCAAATCCATTACGAGGTGCTTGAAGTGAATTAGATGAATCTATTTTCAATTTATATTGATTAAGGAGAAACAATGGAACAATATTTAAAACTTAACCCAAACTTTACTTATTCCTTTTCTTATTCCTTTATGTAATTCATAAGATACAGCTCGGAATACATTTTCGCAGTTTTGGAAAATCTCTCGCAGGTGTGTGGGACTCAGTCATTAATAACTTAACACTTCTGCTGTGTAATGTGAGAATGCAGTGTGTGATATGGTGAGAACATTAATAATCCTTTATTTTAATTGTGGTTTATTGTGATTTTTGGGGAATATTCCTGTATCCTTTTTTTTCAATCCGCAGTCTTATAAATCATACGTGAGAAGACTGGGGATTGAGAATATTTTAATATCAGTGTGAAGCCGAATAATAAAAATTATACAACTGAAAGAGATGCGAAGGAACACATAATCTGATCCTAACATTTTTAGATGTGGCATTGTTAATCCAGAGAAACCACATTAGCTGGTGGCAGAGCCAGAATTAGACAGTTCATTTATCTGAGTGTGGCCAGGGTGTTCTCTTGAGAGGCGTGTGAGAACTCTGGATGCACTGTATTAGGCTGCAGAACCCAGCCAGCAAAATTCTCTTCAAGATCATGTGTTTATTGGGTTCTCAAGAGAAGTTGTGACATAATTAGCTGTCTCCAAAAAGAGTGATCTTTTTAAATGAATCTCTGTTTTTGCTATTGCTAGTGTGGCTGGCTGCTATTTTTGGAATACTGTTTATTTTTCTACCTTTGGGTTTCCTAGTGCTTTTGGTCTTTTTGATCTTAATTTCTCACCCCCACCCTTGCCCTATGGTCAGGAGTTAGGCAGCTACTGGCTCACTGTCTGAGGGAAGGGATGAATTGCAGAAGGTAGGGGGAATAGGAGACTATCCCTGTCTTTTTACTTTGCAAATTCCCCACTCTCCTTTGCCATATGTCACAGTTAGGGAATCTCTAATTTTGGATCCATCATGATTGCAACCTCCCAAATCTCATGTCTCCTTTGAGCAAACAATATATTCTTGTATCAGGATATATGTATGTATATATATACAGACGTATTCATTCTAGGGGTTGCTTTACATTACAAGGTTGCATCTCTCTGTGCTCCCTTCTCTGTTTTGTAATGGATTCCATTTTGAGAGTTGGTTTTCAACTGACCATAGTTGAGTTTATCTTCTATATTGCATGTTTCATGTTAATGACTGTTATTTTATTCTTGGTTGCTTGTGCTCCTAGTATGGTTGTAGTCATTTTGGGGCTGCTGTAACAAATTACCATAGATTAGGTGGGTAAGCAACAAACATTTATTTCTCACGGTTCTTGAGGCTTGGAAGTCCAATATCAAGGTGCTGGCAGGTCTGGTGTCTTGTGAAGGCCCACTTCCTGGTTGACCTTCTTGTATCCTAACATGATGGTGTGCAGAGAGAGAGGAAGCAAGCTTTCTCCTGTCTCTTCTTAACTAGTTGCATTATGAGAGCTGGAATGACCTTAATTACCTCCCAAAGGCCTCATCTTCAAATGCTATCACATTGGAGATTAGAGTTGCAATATATGAGTTTTGGATGGGGGTAGGGGAGGACAAGCATTCAGTCCATAGCAAGTATCTTAAAAAAAAAAAAAAAAGTACTTGGAGCTATTTTTAATACTTTGAACTATTTCAATACTTATTTTTTTACTATTACTTAAAAAATACAATTTATTGTCAAATTAGCTAACATACATTGTATACGGTGTACTCTTGGCTTTGGGAGTGGATTCCCATGATTCATTGCTTACATAAAACACCCAGGGGTCATCCCAACAAGTACCCTTCTTTATGCCCATAACCTGTTTTCTCCTCTGTCCCCCACCCTAGCAACCCTCAGTTTGTTCTCTGTATTTAAGTCTCTTAAGGGTTTGCCTCCCTCTCTGTTTGAAACTGTTTTTTTCCCCTCCCTTCCCCCATGGTCTTTTGTTAAATTTTCAAGTTCCACATGTGAGTGAAAACATATGGTATCTGTCATTCTCGGACTGACTTATCTCACTTAGCGTAATCTCCTCCAGGTCCATCCACGTTGTTGCAAATGGCAGGATTTCATTCTTTCTCACTGCCAAATAGTATTCCATTGTATATATAAACCACATCTTCTTTATCCATTCATCTGTTGATGGACATTTGGGCTCTTTCCATGATTTGGCTATTGTTGAAAGCACTACTGTAAACACCAATACTCAACTTTATTTTTATTTATTTATTTTTCATCAGTAGTCACTTAAAAGTTATTGTCTGACATTCTATAAAATGAGTATCGTCAATAGTAAATTCCTCTTAAGAGCTCTGGTTGTGTTGGCTGTCTCTCCTCGAGTTACATTTCTTCATGTGGTTTTAGAATCTGGGTTTGGAAGCATATTTTGTATAGAGATTTCTCCATTTGGTTTGGCTCTTTTCTCTCTCTTTTAAGCCCTGTCTTTTTGCCACTTGCCTGTCTATCTGTGGGTTTTGCATTCCACTCCACCAGACAACTTTCAGGCCCATTTCCAAATCCAGTTATTTTGATGGCTGTGTGGAGTTACTGCTTCAGAAACCATTGGAGTCATGACCGTTCATCCTCAGAGCTGGGCAGTGACTTTGCCCCCATTTCACCAGCGACCCTCCTCCTTGGCCTTGCCCCTCACCAGGAGCTCTGGTCCCCTTTCACAAGTGCTGGGTTTGTCGTATCGTATCACTGCTGTAAGAAATTCACACAGACATAGTGGCCTAGACAGCACAAATTTATTGTTTTCTAGTTCTGGAAGTTAGAAGGCCCACATGGGTCTCACTGGGCTAAAATCAAGGTGTCCACAAGGCTGCATTTCTTTCTGGAGGACCTAGGGGAGAACCCCTTTTCTTGCTTTTCCAACGTCTATGGGCTTTCCCCATTCCTTGTTTGTGACCCCTCCCACAATCAAAGTCAACCATGGCCAAGCAGGTCCATGTCACGTCTCGAACCTCTGACACTGACTCTTGTGCCTCTCCAGTCCCTATTTAAGGACCCTTCTGATTACATTGGGCCCACTGAAATTGTTTAGACCAGTCTCCACATTTTAATGTCATTTGATTAGCAGCCTTAATTCTGTCTGCATCTTTATTTCCCCTTAGCCACCTAATGTAACATATCCATAGGTTCTAGGAATTAGGATGTGGACATCTTTGGGAGGCCATTATTCTGCCAACCGCACTGGGGTAAAAGGATGACCTTTACCAGCTCTGGTCTCTGGCTGTGTGCCTGGATCCTGTGACCCATCTCATAGGGAACAGGGCTGGCCCCACTGACCCCTCCAGCCGCTTTCACTCCAGGAGACCAGCAAGCTAAGATCTTCAAAAACCCTAGCGGTTTTGGATATTTGGTTTATTTCTCATTCAGAGAGCTATTCATTTTATATTTTGGATCATGCATGTCTTGTGTGATTTTCTATTTTTATATCTGATCTTTCTTAAGAGTCTGGAGCGAGGCTCATGAAGTATGAATCTGCTTTGTCATCTTGACATGGGAGTCCTCTAAATTCCGGTAGTAGCTGAGCCTGGAGCACTCAGATGCATCCTTAGAAAAACTTAAAATCCTTGGCAAATTGTCAAATAGGAGCAATGAATGTTGTATTAGTTTCCTAGGGCTACCATAACAAAGTAACACAAAGTAGGCGTCTTAAAACAGGAGAAATTTATAATCTCACAGTTCTGGAGGCCTGAAGTCTGAAATCAAGGTGTCAGCATTAGCCACGTTCCCTCTGAGGCCCTGGGGGAGAATCCTTGCTCGCCTCTTCCAACTTCTGGGGCTCCAGGCATTCCTGGGTTTGAGACGGCATCCCTCCCATCTCTCTTTCTTCCCTCTGTGTGTCTCCTCTGTATGCCTCAGTCCAAATGTCCCTTTCCTTTCTCTGACACACACATCAGCCGTTGGATCTAGGACCCGTCCTAATCCAGTATGATTTTATCTTAATTTGATTATGTCTAAGACCCTATTTCCAAATAAGGTCACATCTACAGATAGCAGGGGTTAGGAATTGAAAATAACTTTTAAGGGAACACAATTCAACCCACAATAAATGTATTTTCAAAGAACTTCATGAGCATTTGCTTTGTTTACCCATTTAAAGTTGACATTCACACTATAGAGATTGGGTCAGCTGTCCTTTCCCTGTCCCCCTCTCCCCTGCCTGGTGTTTTCTGGTGGGTAGCTGCTCAATAGACACCTGTTGGCTGGCTGACTATTTGCCATAACATGCTAACCTTTCCAAGGTCTGCTAAAACTGGAGGGGAAGTGGAGTTAGAAGTGTTTTCCAAAGCAGCCGGTTTTACAGATTCACACGGCAATGAAACACTGTCTCAAAGGGAGCCTTTTGTGGAAGGCAGTGTGAAATGAAGGGAAAAACACTGAAGGAGAAGATCTCATTCTGAAATGAGATCCTGTTGGCTGGGTTTGGTGGGGCGGGAAAGACATTTCTGAGCCTGTTACTAAAGGTGAAAGCCAAAAAGAAACATCTCAATAGATTTGACTGCCTTTTGATACTTCATTGTGTCAAAGAAGATGATTATCGAAGTTAAAAGGAAAGGACAAGGAAGGGAAAGAAAAGCATTCGGGAAAGAACTGACGTCTGCTCCACTCTGAGCGATGCAGCGATAAAATAAATGGGAACCTTCCCAGTAGAGAAGTATCAGTATTGCTGTCGTGTGAAGGATGCTTGTTTTTAGGTTAATAAGACATGATGCTTCCATCTGATTTGGAAAAGCTAAACTAATAATGCTCTTTTGTGGTTGCAATTTTATCTTATCTTTGAAAACCACGACTGTTTGAATATCAAGACTATTTCCAAAAATAATATACGTATGTGCGTGTATGTATAAAACGACCTTGCATTGAATTTTTATTAAGGTAAGATAAAACCATAAATAAATATTCGTATAGGAGTGGAGAGATTAGATCATGTTTAAAAAGTCATTTAAGCTGACTTGATATAAACACATTTCACCATGTTTATAGAACTTCTTTTCTTTAAAACAAAACTGCGAAATAATAATTATTGTTTTGTTTTTTAACTCCTTTTACGAGGTGTTTAATTTTGGCTTTAACATGCAAAGGAACTCACAATCCCTGTGGAAATTTCTCAGCTCCTCTGCCTCCCTTCTCTACCCATCCCTCATGTTTTTTTCTTCTTTGCCCCAAAGCCTTGGCCATCTGCTTCTCAAGGTGCTGCTGCTGCATTTGTAAAGGAGAGGCGCTCGGTGCTCGCTCTGTGGTCTCCTCTGGCGAGGGCAGGGTCAAGATTTTCTTCTTACTGTCCCATTCCATCCTTTTTCATAATTAGGGCTCAGCTTTAGTATCCGTGAAGGGGAGAAAGCCAGGGCATCCCTCCTGCTGCCTGAGATGCTCATCTCTTCATCCCTCACCCCTGCGCCCATTCCAGAAGCATTGCCTTTCATCCTCAAGTGGCCTTAGTTCCTTGATATTAGACAGGCTGGGACCTAGATGTGAGCGCAGGACCACCGTCACCGGGCCAGGCCTCTCTACTCCACGGGGCTTTGAGCACATCCTGAGGAGGACCAGCCTCTGCCTTGCTCATGAGCAGTTTCCCAGATCCCAGAGCTGGTGGGGAGAGGGGTAATTACAGAGGTCATGAAGCACATGGTTGTATACCAGTTGTATACATCCTAAAACTCCACGGCATACAGAAATAGCATCAAAATGGTACTATGTCCTTAATACCCACTAGTTAGTGGCTACTTTGTTTTTACCTCAAGGGAAGGAATCCAGACTCTTGGGTTTCAAACAGAAAGCAGGACAGATCAAGGGGTATCCAGTGGTCTAAGAAATGGGAGTGATCATTTGTGTTTTGAAGCAGGGGCCAGGGAAAACTTCCAGATATATTGTTTCCAGCTATACCCTGCGACTTCTAAAAATCACTGCACAGGGTTTGCAGTGTATTTCAGATGTGTTTGTGTGTAAGAATTGACTGATGGGTGTTGTGAACATGTAGGTACCCTTCTTTTAACACCCAGTGATTTTGGTTCAGGTAGTCTGGAGTATGCTCAGGAACTTGCATTTCTTTTTATTTGGGGGAGAGAGAGAGAGAGCGAGCGAGCGAGCACTAGCCGGGGAGGGAGAGAGGGAAAGAGAAAGAATCCCAAGCAGGCCCCATGCCCAGTGCAGAGGCCACTACCCTGGGATCATGACGTGAGCTGAACTCAAGAGTCGGACGCTCAATTGAGCCACCCAGGTGCCGCATGCACTTTTTTAAATGAATGCGTCCTGGGAATCATCTCATGAGCAAGGTGTGACTTTCACTTTCCAGATAAGGAAACTGAGGTTTAGGAAGATTCATTTACTTGCCTACAGTCACCTAAAAGTCAAGAGGTAGAACCAAGAATTCCCTCCAGTTCTGGTGCAAGAGCTTGTGTCGTTAACCCTACTGTGAAACTACCTCAGGGCACACGTAGTGTCCCTGTTGTTAATTCGTAAAGCAAATACGGTATAATAAAGGACTGCTGTTGCTAGGCCTTGAGGCTGTGCACACACACTTGACCCTGGGGTGACACTGAGCATGGAAGGTTCAAAAGACTCTGAGTGGTCAGGCACCAGCAGGAGGAAGGAGAGCTGCAGCTGCTTTGGAAAGTTCTGACCCGAATTAGCAGAAAAAAAAAAAAAAAAAAGAGGTCGTCTGGACTCAGTTATACCATCTGGATGCAATCTAACAAATTTGACAGGTCAATATAGTCCCTAAAAATCAGGAACAGCATCGAGGTTCAGAGATTGGTCTATGCCTACTCCACGGTAACCCACCCACCCTGAACTTGCCAACCCCTGGATTTGTTCATTTCCATTCTTCCCTGTGAAATGTGTGGGGTTGGACCTTGGCAATCCCACACTTGCCTGTGGCCAAGGAGATAGTCTATATGTACAGCACTTGGTCAGCTTTGAATACCTAGACAAGAAGAGATTCCTCGTGTTTTCAAGTCATTGTTAGAGCACGCTTTAAGTTGTGGCTGTGTTCATTTCCCCGATGAGTCACCAATTCGATGAGAGGTAGGACAGAGCCTGAAAGTTTCAGGCTAGAACTGCCCTGTGCTCCTGATTTCCCCTCAGTTGCATGAATCACGCCCTGGTTGACAACATGAGGCCATCTGGCCCAGTGGGAATGAGGATGTTTGGAGCTTCACAGAAATTTTAGTGAATCTCGTTGAGTGTCAGAAGCCTTAACATGTTGCACTTATTCGAGAAATTATTTCCAATAGGTATTAAATACTGCTCTGGCTGAGGGACTCAAAAATACGTGGATTTTTATTTTATTTTATTTTATTTTATTTTATTTTATTTTATTTTATTTTATTTATTTTATTTTATTTTATTTTATTTTATTTTATTTATTTTATTTATTTTATTATTATTATTATTTTACCTTTTCTTGGTAGAAAAGTTGGGAAGAACAGGGAACCTCCCACGGTGTAGGAAAGTGGCAGAAGCCAAAGGTGATTTGTGCTGGGGAAAGGCACAGGGTTGAAAACTGGGACATACTTTCGAAGGTAGTGAGAGACGTGTTGAAATAGGGCTCGTGATGGTGGCTGGCCCAGATGGTGGACTGACCCCAGGGCTTGCCAGGAATGAGGGCCCAGGTCAAGAAGCATGTTCCCCATATTGACCAATGGCCCTCATCTTACGAATGAGGATGTTGTGTTGCCTTCGTTCTATGAAACCCACAGACACAGTCGTCCTTGATGGGCAACAACGACAAAAAACACAATAATTCTTCTCTAGTCTCTCTCCGTGAGAGCCTGTGGGGACAGACAAACAGGCCGGCTCCATCTGGCACCATGTGAGCTGTCCCAGGGAAGCAAGAGGCTTCCTTCTGGGCCTCGGTGATTTTATGAGTCTCCCTACTTTCTTTTCAAAGGTAGTATCTGCTCCCTTGTGATCAGTCTGGCGGCAGAGGAAAGAATTAGAGTGTTTCTTTAGAGTTTTAAATTGTTGCCTTTTAACTAAATTTGGGATTGAAGCTAAAGAGAAAAGCCAATTCGATAAAACAAACAAAACCCCCTAAATATCAGTAATTGTGCTCAGCAGCTTCTCCTACACATGAGAAATAGTATAGAAAACACCTTAACTGAAACAGGAACTTCAATTAGCATATACTTGGTCCTTGGTGTTTGGGAAAAAAATGAGTTGATGGATTTATATGAACGTCAGGGTTTAATGTGCACTTCTAATTAATGGATAACGATGATCCATAGACATGATTAATGAGTGGGACGGGAGATAAGAGAGGCATGGGGTTTTGAAATGAAATGGGAACGCGGTAAAACATGAGAGTGAGCTTTCATTTGGAATCAAAATGACTGTGTTCCTGTCCACGTTTTGCCGTGGCTGGCTACTAAAGTTAACGAATTTGAGCCTCAGTGGTTTTTAACCCGTCAAATGGGCATAATAACCCTCATCTTGCTAATATCATACTAGATCTGGGGACATAATACTGAGGAAAATTACATACAGTCCTTGCCACTGGAGAGTTTACAGTGTATGGGGATAGGGAGAACCATAATAACCAAATAATTTAATGAATGCCTATAAAATTATAGCTAACCATTTTATAATCACAATCCACGTTTGGAATTCTGAAGATCAGGAAAGTAAATGCTGTTTTAAACCTGTCTTTGGAAACCAGCATTATTTCTTTAGAGGCATGCTTCATTTAGAGGACCTGTAAAGAATATGGTTAAAATTGGTATGAGAGATGGTTTAAAACCATAGAGACAGTCTTACCTTTGCTTCTGGATTTTTCTCCTCCTTGTTTCATGTCAGTATTACAAATGAGCGGGTAGGTAAACATTTTTATTAAAGATACTCAGAACCCAGTGTTTACTTGACAGCCTGTCTTGTGCTTAGGCAGCAACCATCACAGCAGGTGCCACCATTTCCTACTGTGTGAGTTTTAAAGTAAAAAGGCACAGGGCGCCTGGGTGGCTTCATCAGTTGAGCATCCGACCTCAGCTCAGGTCATGATCTCATGGTTCGCGAGTTCAAGCCCTGCAGAGGCCTCTCTGCTATCAGCTCAGAGGCTGCTTTGGATCCTCTGTGCCACCTCCCCTCTCTGCCCCTTCCCAGCTCCCCCCCCCCAAAATAAATAAATAATAAAAAATGATAGTAAAGTAAAAAGGCACAGTGGTGGACCGAAAGAGCAGGTGGGATTGTCCCGTGATCCTGGCATCTGAGGACTGCCCACAGAGCTGGCCAGGCTGCCTTTGTGGTTGGTGCCAAATGTTTTCGAGAGAACACTTCTGGACAGGAGTCAAGACCATGCCAAGTGTTACTACTGAATTCTTTTTTCAACTGAGCAAAATGCTTAACAGAGGAGTTGGAAACATGCAGAACAAAGGGCCATAAATTACAGGTCTGTTTATGTTTTGATGATTGACTTAGCCTGGTTTTCCCTCCTGTTAATGCTGCTTTAATGCTTCAGAGATAGAACATCAGGGGGATTATCAGGCATGGTTTCACCTTTATTGTAGAACTCATCACTTTTCCTCATTTTCAGGGGACTTTTCCCCTTTCATCATCATCACCAAGATACCAAAATATGTTTGGTTTCGTGATTTTAGTATGACTGCCTGTCAACAGTTACTTCCCCAAAACACTGTGATTAGCGGGCATTATGTCACTGGGCATGCCACAGTACATGGGAGGGTCCAGCCACATGCATTTCCCTGTGACTCTCCCTGGCTAGGCAGGACACTGCCATTGATCAAAAATGACTAAGTGTATTCATGTTGTTGCTGACAAATAATTACCCTTCCACACTTTTATATAAGAATATCACACCATTTCTTACAAACACAAATAGAGGACTAGTTTAGCCACATTACCAACTTTCAGAGCATAGAAATAAACATTTTTTGAAATGCGTTTGCAAAAAAGAAAATTCTAAGGAGCACCCTTATCTGAAAGGAACCAACTGCAAAATCATGGCAAGTCACACTTGTAGGGAGAAAATTCAGTATACCATGAACAAAGTTTGTAAGAATTCTAAGACGTGCCAAGGACTACCTTCTCACTGTTTTTCCTGCTTTCATTTAAAAATCCTCTCCATAGTTTATTTTGGGGACTGTTTTTTCAGCAGTCCAAGTAACCTACAAGGGCACACACACATTTTACCTGTATTTGTTTAAAGTGTCTGTGTTGCAAAAAATAGGCAGGGACAGCAGGGTGTTCTGGTTATAATGTAACTGGTTCACCTTTAAGAGACTTTATACCCTTTCTTTAAAGAGGTAAAGAGAATGTCTCAGCAGTTTGTAGGAAATCGCATCGCTCAGTTCGCCAGAGAGTGCTCTGTATTTTTTTTCAGCAAGGACCTGGATGCCCCAGTCATTCTTGGTCTTATCTTTTCTCACCTTTGGCACCTCATAGATCAGAAGCTTCCCGGGAAAGCCAAGCCTCTCAGCCTCTGGGAACCAGGGCATGGAGATATCCAGAAAGTTTCTGTGGGAAAGAAACATCAGTAAGGACTTTGGAATCACACCATTTGAATATGTTCAAGTGAAGCTTCTCTTTCTTTTACCCAGGATAAAGAAAAGCAAGAGAAAGAATATATATCTGCTTTTGTCTCTGCTTCATGACTTTTCATACAATGACTAAAGTTTTAGCATTTATTAGGGCTTATTATTATGAAAATGTCTGCTTCACAACTAAACCTACACATAAAATGTGGCCCTTTTGAAAGACACAACAATGAAACTTAAAAAAGAAAGCCCAGGAAAATATTTTTGTGACCTTGGGATAGGCAAAAATCTAATATAATAGGACATGAAAAGCACTAACTTTAAGGGAAAAAGTTGACCATTTGAACTACATTAAGAACTTCCATTCATCAGAAGATTTCCCTGAGAACGTGAAAAGGCAAGCTACGAAGTAGGAGGAGACATCTGCGATATTATTTTCAAACTCTGTGAAGAATTCCTATAAAGCAGTATTAAAAAGGAGAATCCTTTAAATATGTGCAAGAAACCTTAAGTGAGCTCTTTGTAAGTAGGCTATTCAAATGGCCAATAAAGGTGTGAAAATGTGTTCACTGTTTTCTGAGAAGACAATAAATGGATAGATAGATAGATAACATGGTAGCCTAGTATGAAAAACACAGGAAACAGTACGTGTTGATGAGGATGTGGAGTAAAGGGAACCCTTGTGCACTCTTGGAATGCAAACTCGTGCAGACACTGTGGAAAACCGTATTCTGGGGACGGGTCTTCAAAAAGTTAAAAATAGAGTTACCATATGATCCAGTAATTCCACTACTGGGTATTTTCCCAAAGAAGATGAAAACATTAATTTGAAAAGATACACGCACCCTCTGTTTATTGTAGCATTATTTTCAATAGCCAAATTATGGAAGCAACCCAGTGACCATCGATAGATGAATGGATAAAGATGTGGTATATATGGTGTATATGTGTGTGTGTGTGTGTATACATACATATATATATATATATTTATGGTGTATAGATATGTGATATATATATATAATGAAATATTACCCACAAAAGAATGAAATCTTGTCATTTGCACCAACATGGAGCTAGAGGGTGTAATGTTAAGTGAAAAAAGTCAATCAGAAAAAGCCAAATAGGATTTCATCCATATGTGGAATTTGAGAAACAGAACAAATGAACAAAGAAAATAACAGACAAACCAAAAAGCAGACTGTTAACTATAGAGAACACACTGGTGGTTACCAGAGGGGAGAGGGTGAGGGGATGGATGAACTAGGTAAAAGGGATTAACAGTACGCTTACCATGACGAGCACTGAGTAATGTATAGAATTGTTGAATCACTATATTGTACACTTGAAACTGATAGAACACTGTATGAGAATTATACTGGAATTAAAAAAAAATTACCAGGAGAAAAAAAAATAACATGATAGCATTGTATGCTCACTTGAATGGCTAGAATGAAAAAGATTGAGAATCTTCAGATGCTGGGGAGGAAATGGCTGGACTGGAATTCTCATACACCTGTCAGGCGGAGAGTGGTACAATCTCTCTGGAAAACTGGCATTATGTATTAATGAGAAATACTTGCATAATGGCCTAGCACCTGCACTCCAGAAGTATGTACACATCTTCACCAAAAGACACGGAGAAGAATGTGTGTAGAAATATTATTTGTGATAGGGGCACCTGGGTGGCTCAGTCGGTGGAGTATCCAACTTTGGCCGAAGTCATGGTTTCGCGGTTCGTGGGTTCAAGCCCCATGTCAGGCTCTGTGCTGACAGCTCAGAGCCTGGAGCCTGCTTCGGATTCTGTGTTTCCCTCTTTCCCTGCCCCTCCCCTGCTCACACTGTCTGTCTCTCTCTCTCTCTCTCTCTCTCTCTCTCTCTCTCTCTCTCAAAAATAAATAGACATTAAAAAAAAGAGAAATCTTATTTGTGATACCCCCAAACTGAAAACAACCTGAATGTCTATCCTAGTAAAATGGATCAGTTGTGGTATATTTATTCAACGGGATACGACACAAAAGTAAGAAAGAACTGACTACTTCACAATACAGCATGGCTGGATTTCATATACGTTGCGGTGAGTGAGAGAAGTTGGACAAAAAAGGAACACATAACCTTGCAATTCTATTTATAGAAGTCTAAAATCAGGCACATCCAATCTGTTAGTTGAGATTTCAGGATCGTGAGTTCCTTTGGTAAAGTAGTGACTAGAAGGGTATACGGGTGGGGGTTGAGGTGATGATAACCTTTCTGTTGTTGAGCCTAAGAAGTTACAAGGGGAAGTTATAAGAAATCCCAAAGACAAAAATCATGACAGTTTTTGAAACTTGTGGTGACGTCGTAGGGGAAACCATGTCAGCTGACGTATTTACATTTTTACAAAGCTAATTTAAGTGAAGGCATTTTGTTTCATGTGAACGGAGGGTGAACTTGGATAGAAAAGAAACACTTCCTGACAGATTTGCCTTCATTTTCCCTGGAATTTATTTAAGTGGTGACCCAAGATGAACATCTAGGCGCAAAGCAAGGTATCCTGAATCTCTCAGATTCTGTATTTTAGTTTCTTTACTTTCTCCCGACTGCTCACCCATTAGGTTTGTTGATTCCCCAAATTTAGATTTGTCAAAATGTTTTCTAGCGCTTCAGGCTGTGGTTTATGTTCTGCACGGTGAGCCGTTTTGCCAGGACTCCACTGGACAGATCTCAAGATCTGTTTGTAGACAGAGTGGTGAGGATGCAGTGATGGACTGTCTGTGGTGGGACAGAGACAGATAACAGGACTCCTGGGCTTTGGGCTTGGTCGTTCCAGTGGGTGGGGGTGTAAACACCAAGGGAGAATACAGGAAGGGTAGAGAAGACTTGTGAGCTCCAGAGTGGTATCAGATGTATGGGGTGCCTGTATCCGAGGGAGTTGAAAATAGGGTTTGGAGCCTCTAAAGAGTGATTTGGGTTTGTGTTGCAGAGTATGGAATCATCAGAAGGTAACAAGTTTTAGCACTGCTAATGTGACAAGATAACTTACAGTTTACGTCACCAAATTTTATTTCTCAGAATATTTTCTTGGCCCTGGATCGATCAACTGTGAGTTAGCAGCTTCCATGCCCTAACTTGGCCTCTAAGCTTCATAAACTTCAGATGAGGAACTTTGAATTTTCATTTACTGTGGATGCAGGTGATTTGTCTTAGAAATGTCTTAAAGAATATCTCTTTGTTGTACAAAATATAAAGGAACCAAAAATTTGCTGGATTTACAGTTGGCTTCATGAGATAGAGTGAAACAACTAGCGTTAATTATTTATGCTCTTTTGGTGGGGTAAAACTGTTGTCTTTCAATGATAATCAAGAATATGTGAGAATTGGAAAGATTATGTATTAATGACAACGTACAAAAGTGAGTGGGGACTATATTGTAGTGTAGGTATTTGAGTACATTTCAAGGATATTTTGAGTTTACTAGGAAGAAAATAAAGGTAAAAATTAAGATTAGAATTTGTAAACTCAAAGAAGAGGCCAATATGCATGAAATCCCTTAACACGAACATGAACACTTAAATGTAACCGTAATTCAGTGATTCCAGCACATTCACCCACAGATTGACTTTCTGTTCAGTCTCAGGTGAGAGGCAGTGTTAGCTGACCATGCTTCTCTTTTGCCACCCTTGCCCTGTACTCATGGATTCTCTACTCTGATTTAGTAGGTAACAGATCATTCTTCATGCTGGAATGGCTCATATACCTACTGATCCCCCCCCCCCTTTTTTTAAGTTGAAATCAAGCCACAGAAGTGCAACTGTAAACACTGCAAAGCCCAGAATTTCACGTTATAGATGCTACATTTTCACAGGTACCCCTACCAAGGACCATCAGTAATATTTTTATTGATTTATATTGCTTTTATTTTATTTTATTTTTTAACGTTTTATTTATTTTTGAGACAGAGGGAGACAGAGCATGAACAGGGGAGGGGCAGAGAGAGAGGGAGACACAGAATCTGAAACAGGCTCCAGGCTCTGAGCTGTCAGCACAGAGCCCGAACTCTGTTCGAACGGGGCTCGAACTCACGGACCGCGAGATCGTGACCTGAGCCGAAGTCGGATGCTTAACCGACCGAGCCACCCAGGCGCCCCGATTTATATTGCTTTTAAATGTTAGGCCTTCATTTCTATTGCACAGAGATGCAGAATTGTTTTGATCACCGTATTACACAAGCATAATGTATTTCTGGTCACAACCAGATTTTATGGTGGGGTCTCATTCAGATTTTGCTTTTTGAAGAGCCGTTTTCTCAGATGTTGCTTCTGTATCCTGTGTATCAGCAATTCTTACAAAAATCATTGCCAAACTGTTTTTGTTTTCTAATTCTAGAGCCCTAGCAGACTTTTGTATTCAGGATAAAACAATAGCAATTATAATGGAAAAAAAGAAGATCTTGATCTGCAATCAGAAAGATTGTTAATTTTCTTCCCAAGTGACCCTTTGGTTTGAAACAGCAATTCAAAACTTAAGTCTGGGAAAAAATACACAAAATGGCTTTGGGTCTTTAAAAAGAAAACTATTTTGGAAAGAACAGGCTATGATTGATTGCACATTGATATAAACATGCACATGGGGCTATTTCTGCAGTCCAGAGATGGAAAAGTTCCTGTAGGAATCACAGCAAAATAGATGCTTTTAAAGGGAGCCTAAGGCACTGGAAGCAAGAGGACTGCGGGCTGGGGAAACAGCCTGAATTGCTTTATTTGAATGTTATTAGAGTGTGTGTCTGGGCTGCCCTTTTGAGTAGTTTATTTTAAAGAAGTCTAGTTGGTGGGATACACAATAAAATCAGCAGGGGCCACCAGTGGGGCTCTGGCTTGGACCTCACGGAGCACAGTGTGGGCTCAGGAAGTGTGTGCGTAGTCCCGGAGTCCGGAACCGGAGTTAGATGTCAGCTGAATAGACCTGAGAGGCGAGACAGCTTGGAGCATCACTCTGTCACTGAAGAGCTGGCAGGACTTGGGCAGGTTAAAAATAAGAGGGGTCGACACCACGTGGTCTCCATGGCGGCTCCCAATTCTGACATTCTGGGACCAGATACGGGCTGTTATTTACCCGTGAGGAAAGGCTTCACCAAACAGGGTGTTTAAACAGAATGCTGGGAAGATAGGACGTTGAGTAAAACAAAACAAGACAGGAATCTCCCGAGTGCTCTTAAACCACACAGTCAAGGCCGTCTGCAAATACTGTGCATTCGTCTGTGCACCGACAGATAGTTACTGGGCAGTCAGCAGGCCCGGACCAGTGGCAGGTGCTGGAGCTGGGGGAGTGGAGGCTGCGCGGAGCTTCTGCACAGGTGAGTGTCAGACAGGTGATCGGGTGGCTACACGGCAGGCATGTTATGAACTGGTTAAGTCTGGGGTGTAGTCGGAGTTAGGGAGGGACGTCTGAGCTAAGAGTAAGGGTGGGTGTCACAGTGGCAGTGATGGCATGTAGAAAGGGGATGTCTGTGTGAGGGCCTAGGGAGGAAGGACACCATGCTGAGTCTGAGGTTGGGAAGAAGTGAGAGATGAGAGCGGAAAGGGCAACGCAGGCAGATCTCATAAGACCTGGTGTTTGTCCCTCGGCAAGGGGGTGGGAGGTGTGTGGGGCAGGGGCCTTAGCCCCATGTCTGCATCTGGCTCCTGGACCCTGGGCCTCTCTGCACGTCTCTGGCCTCATTCTTGCTCTTTCCTGTGGGGAGAGGGGGAGCCCCTTGCTGCCCTGGAAGGGTTCAGGTGAAGGTGGGAAGCTGGGACTAGTAAGGTGGCAGCGGCCGAGTCCAGCCACCTTGTAATGCCCTCTGTGGCCTTGAACAGAAGTCTCCAGGTTTTCAGCGCTGCGGGGATCCCAATCTCAGTTCCGCTCAAAGTTAGGACCCTTTGCGGGGCCCAGGATGGGGAGCAGGTAGATAAGCAGTGTTTCAGGAGCTTGGAACCATCTGTCCTGTTTTCAAAAGGGGCATGTGGAAAGAAGTCTAAAATATGTGTAAATGAGGCTGTACTCAGGGGGAACTGGAAAGATAACTGGGGCTGTTTTGGACTGAATTGTGTCTCCCCCTAAATCTAAATGTTGAAGTCCTAGCCTCCAGTACTTTACAATGTGATCTTGTTTGGAAATAGCATCATTGTACATATAATGACTTCAGATGTGATACTGGAGTAAGGGGGGCACCCACTCCAACATGATTGGTGCCTTCATAAAAAGGGGAAGTTTGGACACGGGCACAACACACCAGGAGACAATGCCATGTGACATAGGGGTGATGCTTCCACAAGCCAAGACATGCCAAAGATTGCTGGCAAATCCCCCAAATCTAGGGAACAGCTTCTTCCTCACAGCCCTCAAAAGGAACCAATCTGAGAACACCTTGATCTTGGACTTCCAGCCTCTAGAATGGAGACCATACATTTCTATTGTTTAAGCTGCCCAGGTAGTGGTACTTTGTTATGGGAGCCCTAGCAAACTGATATAGGGATAATTACCATAATTCAGAGGTTTACTGTTTTATGGGGTTATTTCTTGTCACATTGCTTAAATTTAACAATAAAAATAAAAATACGTGCCTCTAATGAGGGCACTGAAACTTCAAGGCTGTCTCGCTCTTAATAAGAATATAAGATGGTGTATCAGTTTAAATCCTGGTTTGGGACTAATGCCTGTATTGATTGATAGGATCGACCTTCCCACACATGTGGAATGTGAAATAAATGTCAGCATGTTTTTTGAGCTTGGAAATAGTGATATCAGGGCCATTTCTTTTGTGCAGTTAAGAGTCGTTATTATTAAATAGATATAGACATACCTGTTTATCCCTAGAGGAAACAGCATAGAAGTATTGAGGAAATGTTAATACCTACAAGTGACTTTGTTGATATCTTATTAAGTCTTTGGGAAATAGACATAATGGTTTGAAAATCAGCAGAATGGAAATTAAGTTTCTGACTGTATTTCTGACTCATTAGTGACCTAAGGGCACCCACTAGATTAATATGTTATATTCAGTTTCTCCAGATGCAAGCTAGAGATTAAAAATTACCTGCTATTTTTTTTTCTGCTTTGAGTTTTGTCAAGAAGATTAAGGATGACATTTTTTTCTAAATACAAAATGGTGTTATTTTCTGTAGACAGCACAGTTCCAAAACAACATATAGATGTGTCTGGTAGATGCCCAGAGGAGCAAAGCATACCTGTGTATCTGTGTGGTAAATATTATGATTGCTCACATACGTAAGGAAGTGAACATAATTAATGCACCAGATTTCATTATATTACAAAATAAGCCCCAGTGTATTTGCTGTGTGTTTAAGAAGATACGTGAGATAATGACGTGTGTTAAATAAGTTAGAGTTGTTGCCCTTGAAATCATGCTTGTGAGGTAAATTCCCTTATAAATTTTTTCTAATCAAATTCCTTAGGGCGTACTTTACTTATATAATAAAATACCAGAAGTGTACAATTCGGTGAGTTTTGACAAATGATACACCTAGACAACCACCACCATAATCAAGGTATAGAGTGTCCATCACCTCCCTAAACTTCTTTTTGTCTCCTTACTTCCAGGCCTAGGCAATCACTGATCCGTTTTGTGTTACTATAGGTGAATTTTGCTTGTTCTAGAACTTCATTTAAGTGGACTCTTATGGTAGGTAGTGTTTTGCACCTGATTTCTTCCACTCAGCATGATGTTTTGGGGATTGGTCCATTTTGTGGCACATATCCTGAGTTCTGTTCTAGTGCTGAGCAATACTCTCATCTATGGATGCACCACGTTTGCGTATCAATTCACCTGGTGATAGATATTTGTGTTGTTTCCCTTTTATATATAAAGATGATGTGAACATTATTATATGTGCATTTTAATGGACATTTGTGTTCCTTTCTCTTGAATGAATACCTAGGAGTGGAATTTCTTTGGCAAACTTTAAAGACCTATTTTCCTACCTAGTTAAATTCAAATATATCTGAAAATTATTGATGACAGGTACCTGGTAGTATATTAAAATATGTATTTATATATTTAGTTGGAACTTCATTCCAAAAACATTCTTTTTGAAACAATTTTTATGTATTTATTTTTTATTTTAGAGAGGAGAACACAAGCCGGAGAGGGGGCAGAGGGAGAGTGAGAATCTCCAGTAGGCTCCATGCTCAGGGCTGATGTGGGGCTTGATCTCCGGACTGTGAGATCATGACCTAAGTGGAAATCAAGAGTAGGACGCTCAACCAACTAAGCCACCCAGGTGCCCCTAAAAAAACATTCTTCAAGGGGTGCTAGAGTGGCTCAGTTGGTTAAGCATCTGACTTTGGCTCAGGTCTTCAGCTCAGGTCATGATCTTGCCGTTCGTGAGTTCGAGCCCTGCATAGGTCTCTGTGCTGACCGCACAGAGCCTGCAGCCTGCTTCAGATTCTGTGTTTCCCTCTCTCTCTACCCCTCCCCACTCATGGTCTGTCTCTCTTTCTCTCTCAAAAATAAGTAAACATTAACATTAAAAAAAAATCCTTCTTATTCAGACTACCAACATTTTGTAAAAATTCAGAATTTAAATAAGTAATACAATTTGAACCAAAGGAAAGAAGGGTAGAAGGATATTTTGTGCATTTGTGTACTTTTTAGAGAAAAGAGTATGTAACTTTTATTGGATTATAAACAATGGAGTGAGGGATTAGGACCCAAAATAGGATAAGAATGCTGTTTTAAATTCTCTAATTTTTATTCCTGGATTTTTTTTTTCAGTTTATTTATTTTGAGAGAGAGAGCGAGCAAGCAAACATGAGTGGGGGAGGGACAGAGAGAGAGAGAGAATCCCAAGCAGGCTTTGCACAGTCAGTGAGAAGCCCGACTCAGGGCTCAAACTCATGAACCATGAGATTATGACCCCAGCTGATGTCAGAGCCTTAACCAACTGAGCCATCCAGGAGCCCTGTTTATTCCTGGATTTTTAATATTAGAATATATTTTCTGAAACGTGGCTTTTCCCCATATGTTACATTTTAAAAATCTCTTCTTATGGAATGAATCGCTGGTCTAACCACACTCTTGGCTTCATTGTACTTTTTTCCCACATTCTTACCAACGCGCGGATTGTCAGCTTTTCAATTTCAGCCATTTTTAAAAAGCCGTTACTAATATCTCATTGTGGTTTTATATATTTACATATTTTATGTATTTATATATTTCCCTCATTAATGACTAATGAACTTGTCCATCTTTTTATGGACTAAATACTTTGCTAAGGTAGTCTGTTTTGTGACGACAATTTTGTATTTTTGTCTTTTTATTCACTTGTGAGTTCTTTATATGATCTGGATGCGGTAACTTTGCTAGATAGATGTAAATATTTCTGCTCATTTTATGTCTTGTCTTTTTATTTTCTGTACAGTGGCTTAGGAAGAGTAAAGGTCTTTAATTTTGTTAAAATCCAATTGGTCATTTCTTTTTCTTTTTTGGTTCTCTTATGTATTTACTTTTGCTCTGCCTTAAGAAATCTTTGCCTACTTTAAGGTCACAAAGATTTTCTCCTGTTTTCTTCTTTAAATGTTACAGTATTTGCTTTTGTAAGGTTAACGTTAAAAACAAAACTGCTGTTTTACCAGCAAAAGATGGGTTTATTTAGGGATGAAAGAAAATTGCAATCGAGGCCAAGCAAACTGGCAAATCCATACTCTAATCCGCAGCACAAAAGGAGGGTACCACTCCTTGAAAGGGGGCAGTTGGGAAGGCTCTTGTAAACAAAAAGGCCATTGGAGTAAACTGGGAGTTTGATGTATGGTGGCTTTTCATTGGCTGAGCTGTGACTGTCCGTCGTTGGCTGGGCTGTTGCCAGGGCAGCAGGAAAGCCTGTCTTCTTCCAGCTGGGGTAGTAAGAGAGTATCTGTGGGCAAGTTCTGTCTCTTCCTGTTGAATTTGCAATTTCTGATGGGTAGTAGGGCACGAGAGCTCCCCCTGCCAAACTCCCCAACTGCATTTTAGTGAGATTTTCCTTTATTAGTTTTCCCAACATTTAGGTCTGTGATTCATTCTGAGTTAATTTTTGTCAGCGTGATTTGGTACTCTCTTAAGGGGGCGCCTGGGTGGCGCAGTCGGTTAAGCGTCCGACTTCAGCCAGGTCACGATCTCGCGGTCCGTGAGTTCGAGCCCCGCGTCAGGCTCTGGGCTGATGGCTCAGAGCCTGGAGCCTGTTTCTGATTCTGTGTCTCCCTTTCTCTCTGCCCCTCCCCCGTTCATGCTCTGTCTCTCTCTGTCCCCCCCCCCCAAAAAAAAACGTTGAAAAAAAAATTAAAAAAAAAAATAGACTTTTCTTTCACACTTGAATTAAACCTAAGTTGTACAGCATTTGTTGTTGTTAAAACTATCTTGTAGACAGTAGTTTTCGTTAAAACAGGATGGTATAGAAAAGTCTTATGTGGAACTCCCTAAGAACATCCAGAAAAGTGGTCTTTCAGCTTCATTTTGAATATCTCCAGTGACACAAAACTCACCCGCTGAGAAAGCCCATTCTATTCTGTAAGAGTCTCACAGTCAGAAGAACATAAGTGCCCACAACATTCTTAGAGAGACTTTGAAGCCTTTGGAGACTCAGACTTGACACACAGAAGGAAGAGAAAGCACAATAGCAATAACTTCTGTTTGTCCTTCCACATTAGGTGATGCAAATTGCATAGTTTTGATGGTCAGGACTTTTGGCTCTGATCGATTATACTCAGCCAGGACCCTGACATCCACCCCAGAGGCTCCTCCTCCACCCTCACACCAAAGGGAGGGAAGGTACACAGCGTAAGTCTTACTGTTGACCTCAAATGATGCTGTGGAGAGAGCAGTGTGCAGGGAGAGACTAACCTTGCACGAGGTTGGTACCAAACTTGTCTTTTCTCTTACAGATCGTTCCCGGTTTCACCTTCACTATAACTGGTATTATTTTCCTGTTGCTCAAATATTGCTGGTCTGTACTCAGTTGAGAGAAACTGGAAGTCTTCAGGCCAGGAAATGATTATATGAAAATGGGTGACTCTCTCATTGCACAGCACTTCAAGTCATGGCGCAGCCCAGGACAGACCTGCGCTGGCCGTTAGTGTCTTGGAATATGATTTGCCATAATCAACCACCTTGGTTACAAACATACAACAAGTGTTGAATGTATCTTCAGCTGCAGTGAAAAACACTTACATTCCTATAGAGTCAAATTTTACTCGCAAAAACAGAAAAGATTCCAGTGAGCTGCAAACAAATGAATGTGTGTTTCAGGGGGGAGATGCTGGGGTGAGGGTGGTATATGTGTGTGTTGGATGCATGTGTTTACTTTTTAATCATTTTGTAAGATTTTACTTTTTTGGAAAGCATGGCCTAAGAATAAAGGATGTCTCCATGTTAACAGGAGTCTAATTCTTTCAGTGGTTACTACGCTCCAGAAGTGCAGTGGGAGGGGCCAATAGGAATGTGATGTCATGTAATAGTTTTCCATATATAGGCAACTAGTGATTTTAATCATCAGATGATTTGGCTTTGCCCTAATGTACGGTTGGTTTTCAGAGTCACAGTGGTTTTTTTTATGATGAAAGTCTTAGATTATTGCAATACAGTGAGTGGTCATTTACTACAAACCACTATTTCCATTCAGCAGGACTGTTGTGATATATGTATATGTTAATGCACAGATAGGATTTATAAAGAAACAGCTCATTTGCTTTATTTGACTGTGTGTAGGGAAAATAATGCCCTCCCTGCTAAGGAAGACCACATACTTACCCCTGGAACCTGTGAATATGTTACCTTTCAAGGCAAAAGAGATTCGGAAGATGCGAATTAAGTTAAGGATCTTGAGATGAGGAGATTATCCTGGATTCCCCAAAGTAATCACAAGGGTCCTTTGAAACTTTCCCAGCTGTGATCAAAGGGATATGTGGCCACAAGAAAAAGACACCAAGATATGTAACATTGCTGGCTTTGAAGGAGGTTTCTAGAAGCTGGAAAAAGCAAGGAAATAGTTCTTCTCTACCACCTCTAGAAAGGAAATGCAGCCCTGCCAATATGTTGATTTTAATCAATGAGACCTGTGTTGGCCTTGTGACCTACAGAACTTGAAGGCAGTACATTTATGTGGCTTTAATTTGTTATCGTATCAATAGGAAACTAATGGAGTCTGTGTCCCTCAGGTGTGGGGAACGGAACTGCAAAATCACAATTAATTATTGTTAGAGTCCAAGGTGATACCTGTGTCCAGGTTTATGTCTATGTATATAGACATGTACACATACACAGATGCATATATATGTGTATATATATGTATTTTATGTATAATTTCTAATTGTTAAAATTAAAAAATCTCTGCTGACTTGCTGTCTCAGTAGAAGGAACCCATATAATAAACAGTATATTAAGGAGTAAAACTGGGGTAATTCCCTCATCTTTGAATAGCAGCTACTGAAAAAAAAAAGGATTTCTGAATATATGTCAATATCTTGTTAGTTATACACTACACCCTCCTGTTTACTATAAGCGCCTTTGAAAGATTAAAACTTTTTGAATGCTATTGATTATGATTCAGAAAATATAGATTTTTCTTCTTTCCTTTTCAAAAATGACAATAAAGTAAGCAACTGCTATAATGTGTATTTCATTAAGATAAATGAGATTATTGATAATATGCTAAAGCAGCAAATCTCAAACTTTTGTTCTCAGGACAGCATTATGGTCTTAAAAATTATCAAGGACCCCCAAAGAGTCTTTGTTAATGTGGGTTACATACAGTGCCGATTATTGTACTAGAAATTTAAGCTAATAATTTTTAAAAATATATATTCAGTAGTTGATTAAAAATAACAAAATGAACCCATTCACTTGGTAACATAAATTGTATATTTTATAAACAATTTTCAAAAATTAAAAAATAATGAGAAGGCAGGCATTGTTTTACATTTGTGCAGGTTTTTTTTTTTTTTTTTTTTTAATGACAACAGTAGAAAATAGCATGATTTCCATGTCTGCTTCTGAATTCAATGTGGCTGAAGTATGTGAAGAAAATCCAACTTTGGACAGATACGTAATTGAAAGGGGTAGAGTATTTTAATAGCTTTTTCGGATAATTGTGGACATTCTTCTTTAATCCTGTACCAAAGCTTGACAAACGGTAGTTTCTTGAGGGTTGAAGATTCCATGGCAACGTGGAATCTGCCACCACAATTAACTTTTTGTAGCTTGTTTCATTAAAACCCTTGCAAAGTATCAGTGCGATCACAGGTATGATTCTTGAGACAATTGCCATATCGGGCATGCAGCAAAATTTTATGTATAATTTCTATTTTGTCACAGAATTATTAAAGAGTTGAATACTCAAGTATTAAAATTTAATACAGTCTAATTTTACTAAATACAATTTTTTGCTTCATGGGTGACATTGTTAAGTGAAGCTGGATTTCCTTTATTTTGCTTCAAGTGGGTGGCAGTGAAAAATATAATGACTGCTTTTGTTGTTTGGTGCCACTGCCTTGATTGGTGCTGAAACTCCCACAGTTTTACCATCACTGATTTGTCACTATCAGTGTAAATATCAACATAGTGAGAAGCCAGTTAACACCTTTGATTTGTGTGTCTTGTTCACATTGCATTATAGCTGCAGTGTCGGCTGCTTAGCTGTGTCTTTGCTCTGTATGTCTTTATCCTTTCAGGATCCAGGTTAAAGGAGCTGCCACTATTTGGGACATGGCATAGGAAAAAGTATCAATGGACAAAGGAGCAATGACTCTTCCGTCTTCTAATTGGATGTCCATTACCTCCCATTGGCTAATCCAGGTCACATGACCAAGTCTGCCATTTAGGAGGCAAAGAAATCTATCCCTCCCACTAAAAGGCATTATTGTAAGTCACATGGTGATGGTCTACGATGTAGGCTAGTAACTAATTGAGAACAGTAATTCTTTTGCAATTCTCATATTTTGCTTCCCTGTAGCTTGAGTTCTAGGGTATATATAATAAAGAGTGGATGGAGTTGCAACAGCTTAGGAGCAAAATCTGAACATTTTGCACAATTCAATGATAAAACCAAGAAGTTTGTTGTCATGGTACTGGGCCCAATTCCAGAGGCAATTGTCTTGAAGATTTATACAATCGGCTAGTTATACAGACTGTAATTCATTCATGAATTCAGAAAAGTGAAAAGCCTATGAAAGCTCCAGTTTGAGGATGTTCCTGTCACTTGGTAAAATTCTCCTAATAGAGATGTGAGTGTCTTTAATGCATTTTTATAGACCCAACCGAGAAAAATTTCTTAGGCTTGTCTGAGAGCTCAAAATATGCACCTTTTCTGAGCAAGAAGTCCACAAGGCCATTCTCTATTCTAAGCCTGAATAGAAATTGCTTTGCAGCATTTAAAAATCCACTTCTGAAATTTATTTAGCAGGACTAAGCACTATATTCTCTTTTCAGGAGTTCGCAGGTTTTTGTAGTCCAGGCACCGAAGACAAATTCTCAGTCTGATTTTGCTCTTCAGGGATGCGGGAGGGTCTGGATAGAGCTCCCGTTGTCGCCCAGGACTTTTCTCTTTGATTAGATGAAGCACTGACTGATATATAGGCGACATTTCAAAGGCTTGTGATTAACTGCTTATACCACCACATGCCTTTTTTGATATTGAATTTTGAGGTTGGTCATCAGTGTAAAGCAATGAGTACCCATCTGGCCTTAAATTAGGCGTTGCCCTTTCTGCATTGCTATTCCCGAAAATATCATTTAGAACGTTTGAACAGGAGAAAGTTTGGGGGAAACCCAGTCGCTCAAGAAGCAGATCTCTGTATTTATTTTTAAAGCTTTTCTCTAGAAATGAAAACTATTCACATCTGCTCAGTGGCACTATAGCATCCTTTTGTAATGCTTAGCTCCCATAAACTCTGGGAGAAACTGTTACGGTCCCTCTGGCAATGTTTGATTCTTTTGACAAAGTATAATACAAATAATTAAATAGCAGTGTTTGATGCCCCCTCCAACTTCCATCAAGAAGGGTTTTGCAAGTTGATGTAATATTTCTATATTGTACAGTATATTTTAATTAAAGTGAGAATGCTGTGTAAGACTGAGCAAATTGTGTTCCATTTGAAGAATTAAAGAATTACTCAGGCTTGCCAGCATGATCTAAAATTCTAATTCTAAACTCTGCTATGAATGCCAGATGCACCGGGTTCTTATTGTCCATCAAATACCACCTGGAAGTATTTATCAGAGCAGAAGGAGGAAGCTTCTCATATCTTTTTGGAGGGAGGCTTTTATTAAAATTGGCTTCTTTTGATATTGTCCCCATTTACAATAAATGGAGTCCATGAAAGGCCCTTAACTCTAATCAGAAATTCAGAACTGATTACAGTGTTTTCATGACCATATAAAAGATAAAAACCCTCAAAAGATTTTGCTTGAGTTGATAAATCAACTTTTTACACACCAGAGAGGAACTCAAAAGCAAGTAGAAATTTGTCAAAAACAGTCTCATTTGTCACCCAACGGGCTCAAAAGAAAATAGTTCAGAAATATTTCTTCTTCTGGAAGAATACCAGTTGATTTGGGCCGTGAGGTACTTTACAAGTTCAGGAAGAGAAGAGCACATCAGAGCTTTTCAGCTGAAACTCCTGCTCTTCATGGTTTTATCTTCCGTTTTTATTTTTTTATTTTTTCAATTTTTTTTTCAACGATTATTTATTTTTGGGACAGAGAGAGACAGAGCATGAACGGGGGAGGGGCAGAGAGAGAGGGAGACACAGAATCGGAAACAGGCTCCAGGCTCTGAGCCATCAGCCCAGAGCCTGACGCGGGGCTCGAACTCACAGACCACGAGATCGTGACCTGGCTGAAGTCGGACGCTTAACCGACTGCGCCACCCAGGCGCCCCATATCTTCCGTTTTTAAATAGTGGTTTAAAATTAGTGTCAGTGTTTGTATGGATTAAAAAATATGAATCAAATGATGTCTTGAACCTGGAAAAAAGTTTGGTAATTTGCCTCCTGCCCTGAGAGTGAAGCCCACCTAATTCATATTCTAAAATTGATAATCCAGCCCAGGAGAAGGGGGCTTTTTTTCAGCTTTCCTTAAAATCCATTCCTTTACCAAATACAGACCTAAAGTTTGGGGAATTAAGCAAATGCTCCAAACTTCTTCCCAACTTCTTTTCCGTCGATGGTGCATAAAAATGGCTGAAGTCAGAATTGTCTCCGCTTCGAGAAATTGTCTTTCCTTCCCTCCCCACCCTCTCCATCCCTCTCACACTTTCCTTCCCTTCTTGGGGTATTTGATTGAATATCTGCTAAGTCCCAGATACTCTGTTAGGCCTTTGGAAAATGCCAGTGAACAGAAGAGACAAAAAGCATGAACCTCCTAGGCATTACATTCTGGGGGATGGAGACAAAGGGAGGGTTAGGCCTAACAATTACACTGTACAGGTATTTAAGCAGACCAGTTCATGGTCAGAGCATCATGAGAAAGTCAGTGAGTGATTGTTTAAAAGTGAATTTAGTGGCTCTCTTCTTGCCAGATGAGTATTTTTATGTCTAGAGGAACTTCTCTTCATGTGCACCTTACCTGTTTCTTTGTGTCTCATGGAAATAGAGGACAGTCCTCATGGTGACTTTCTGTTAAATTGTTCAACAAAGACCATGTGTAGGCTGACATGGTTGAGTCCTTACTCAATTCACTGGAATGTGCTTTTGTGTAAAATGACAGAAAGCGTTGGAAGAGGTCATAGAATGTTCAAGCTTAGTGCCTAAGAGGATGAGTTTTGTGGACAAACCTTCTGAATTTGAATTTCAGTTCCTCCAAGCAGGATTATCTTGGGCAGAGTAGGTAACCTCTTAGCCTTCACTGCTTCCTCTCTAAAATGTTGATTCTAGTAATATCTGTCAGTTGAAGCTGAAGTGACAAGGAAAAACTGTATATAAAGCACTTAGTGCAATAATCCCTCAAAATTGTGGGGGTTGTGGCTATTGTTGATTGATACTGACTTATTGTCTTCCTCCCTCCCTTTCTCCTTCCTTCCTTCCTTCTGTCCATCCATCTGTCCGTCCCTCTTAAGATCCTTTCTTGCAATAGTTGGTCATATCCATATGTCATAAGTCAGATGTCCTTTTTAAAAATTTTAAAAATATTAAAATTTTTTTTAGATTTCCTTTTTAAAAAATGTTTATTTATTTTTGAGAGGGACAGAGTGTGAGCAGGGGAGGAACAGAGAGAGAGGGAGACACAGAATCTGAAGCATGCTCCAGGCTCTGAGCTGTCAGCATAGAGGCCAATGCGGGACTTGAACCCACAAACTGTGAGATCATGACCTGAGCTGAAGTTGGATGCCTAATCGACGGGCCACCCAGGCGCCCCTTACATTTCCTTTTTAAAAATAAATATTTTATTTGGGAATAACTGCAGATTGACAGAAAAGTTGAAAATAGAGTAGAGAAAGTTTCCATATACCCCTCACCCAATTTACCTTAGTGTTGGCCTCTTATATCACCCAAATATATTCATCAAAACTAGGGAACTGACACTGGCACAGTATTGTTAACTAAATTCTAGACTTTATTTGAATTTCATCTGTTTTTCTACTAATGCCCCTTTTCCGTCCCACAGTCCCAATCAGGATGTCACATTGCATTGAGTTGTGCTGTCTCCTTAGTTTCTCACTGCTCCCTTGCTTTTCAAGACCTTGACAGTTTTGAAGAGTACTGGTTCAGCCTTTTGTAGAATATCGCTCAATTTGGATTTTATGTTTTTCTCATGATTAGTCTGGGGTTAAGGGTTTTTTGGAAAATATCACCCAGGTGAAGTTATCAGGAAGTACATGGTGTCGGCAGGAATTCTCACTGGGATGTTAACTTTGATCACTTAGTCAAGGTAGTGTGTCCCAGGCTGCCATATTTCTTTTTTAATGTGTAGCACCATGTCACTTCCTCAGGCTTGTTTCTGGTCATTGCTCCAACTTAATAGCATTAAAATTTTTTTTTTTAATCTGTTCCTGCACAGTTTGTTAAATGCCAGGAAAACGCATGTTCTAGGAAAGGAGAGAAGGTGGCACTCCAGAGCATGATACGTTTAAGTAGTAAGCTATGTGGATAGAATTTAATGGGAAGAATTTAATAAACTGTAGACAAGATTAAAAAGTCTGCAAATATTAAATAGTACATTAAAAGGAAAACCACTAACCAAACATCTTTAACTGCATTCGCTTTAGGGGATAAATTTATTAGCTGACATTGTGCCCCCATTCCTAGTATGCTGGTCTAGGCAACCAAGGCTCAAAGCTGATTCTCTGCCAAATGCGAGGTCTCTATTTCCCAGCTGTTTTTGTTGTTTAATAACTGCCCCCTGGGCCTAGTGGACAATGATTTCAAAGGTAACACAGACTATATAAAACGGATAGGGAGGCCAGGCTAGCCTTGTTTCATCACTTACTCCTTCATTATCCTTAACACTTAGGCTAGTGGATACCTCAGTGAGAAATGCTGAGCCTCTTACTCCAATAGGAAGATGCAACATCAACTTTGAAGATGGAAGGAAGGGGGGTCATGGGCCAAGGCATGTGGGCAGCCTCTAAAAGCTAGAAAAGGCAAAGAAATGGATCCTCCCCTAGAACCTTCAAAAAGGAACATAGCCCTGCCCGCACCTTGATTTCAGCCCAGTGAAACCCATTTTGAGCTTCTGATCGACAGAGCTGTAATACAGTAAGTTTGTGTTGTTTTAATTCACTAAATTTTAGGTAATTTGTGACAGCAACCATGGAAAATTAACCGAGGTAGGTGATGCCTGAGCCCAGTTATACACCTGTCTCCTTCCCACCCAGCTGTCTGGTAGAGTCATATCACTATTTTTAGTTTCTTCTGAATTTAGGGACTTGACTTCATTATGCCTTGATGTCTTCCTCTCTGTACAATAGAGTTCTCTTCCCCATTCTCTCATACTTAACATTTTTCTACTCAAACTTTACTTTTGGCTTGTTTTTAAAATTATTTTATCTGTGGAGGATGTCAGTACACACAGTTCAGCGTGCTCTTCAGTTAGATGAAGAAGATCATTATTGGTGTCGGTCATCATCATCTTTTCTTCTTCGTCGTCATCGTCTTCTTCTTCTCTTTCTCCTTGTTTTTCTTCTCCTCCTCTTCCTCCTCCTCCTCCTCTTCTTGTTGACATTTACTCACATTTCCACTTCCATTCTTCTCTCCCTGCCTTATTCCCCTAATTCATGGTCTAATATCTCTCTAATGTCTACATATTAGGTTGTTTAGTGTTCCTTAAAAAATATACGTAAATTGTATTTTAGTTTAGATCTCGTTCTGAGTGTTGCTTGCTTTACTCAAGGTTATGTGTTGGAAATCTGTCCATTATTAACAAATGTAGATTTATTTTATTGCTTTTCCTGGTAGATGGTGTATTGTTTCATGAATTTGGCAAATTTCATTTCCACTTTCACTCTGATGGACATTTAGTTTGTCTCTGGCTTCTAGCTGTTAGAACTAAGGGTGGAACGCACATAGTGTGTACATACACACATTTTTAATTTTGTAAAATCCTGCTACAGTGCTTCACAGAGTATCTTATCAATATAGCTTCCAGAAAATAGCATTTCCTAAATGATTTCTACTGAGGTTTTAAACATTTCTTTCTATGCTTGTCTGCCACGTGTATTTTTTTTTTTTTCTTGTGAAGTGTATGGTCATTTTCCTATATTGTGGTTTTTGTTATGGATTTTTTAGGACATTTTTATGTAGTCTATTCCTTATTGGTTATACATCTTACAAATGGCTTCTCAAGGCCTGCTATTTTAAATTGATTGTGTCTGCGTCATTGTTTGTTGTTAAATGTTGCTAATTTTAACACAGCCAAATCTATGAGCTTTTCCTTTTACACTTCATGGGTTTTTTCCCCTTTAGACTTGTTTAAGAAATCTGTTCTAACCCTAACATCATACATCCATCATACATTTTTTTCTCCTGTGTTTCCCTTTTCACTAATAGATTTAATCTACCTAACATGTATTCTTATGTATTGTGTGAGGAGGGATTTAATTATTCCCCAAATGATGAACTCACTTCTCTGCACCATTTGTCATGTAGTAAGGTGTCATGCACTAAGCGATTCAGTGCCATTGATCTATTGTTTTTTCTTCTGGTGCCAAATGTATGCTGTTTTAATTACTGTGACATTGTGAGTTCCCTTTATTTGATTTCCATACTTTTAAGCTATTTTCAGACCTTTACTGATACAGTCATTCTTCAGAGTAAAGTGTGCTCCCAATATGTCAAGTTCCCAGAGACATGATTGGATTTTGTTTGGAATTGCATTCAGTTTTAGATTAACTGGATTTTCGAAATTAACCCACATATTATCTTTATGGTGTAGAATCTTTCCCACATAAACATGGAATATTTTTGCATTTATTAAGGTATCTTTTATGTCCTTTAATAAAGTTTCAGAATGTACTTCATAAATATTTTACACAATGCTGCTTGTTTTTGCAATATTTTAAAATTAATTTTGCTCCTGTTTTTTTTTTTTTTTTTAATTACGTCTTCTTGTTTATTTTTGCTGGTGGTGTCCAGTGGAATTCTTCTGTTGGTTCTAATGTCTTGGTTTTCTAGTAGGAAAAGACACCAAACGTCCATAGTATGATGTTGTCTTCAGCGACCTATAATCTTGACTTTTGAAAAGACTTGCCTTTTGGTTGGCCATCTTGGATAACTGTATTCAAATTGGTGGGCATCTCTCCTAAAGGCAAATGAACTGGCTGTTTTCTTTCTGAAGAAGCGTAGTCTCAAAATTTGAGACTCTTTTCTAACTCTAGGCCCCAAAGTAAATTGGTAAATTGCTGACTCTTGGAGGAGACGTTCCCATTAAAAAATGATCAGGAGAGGGGCGCCTGGGTGGCGCAGTCGGTTAAGCGTCCGACTTCAGCCAGGTCACGATCTCGCGGTCCGTGAGTTCAAGCCCCGCGTCGGGCTCTGGGCTGATGGCTCGGAGCCTGGAGCCTGTTTCCGATTCTGTGTCTCCCTCTCTCTCTGCCCCTCCCCCGTTCATGCTCTGTCTCTCTCTGTCCCAAAAATAAATAAAAAACGTTGAGAAAAAAATTTAAAAAAAAAATGATCAGGAGAGATTTTTATGGCATTATATGGATTCTGGAAGCTTGTTAACATTCATCTGTGAGATTCCTTAAGCCACGTGACTTTTGGGAAAGAACGTTTGCCACTGTTTTGATTTTTTGTGATCTGGTCCAGTTTTCTATTTCTCAGGTAAATTGTGAGTATTCTTTCTTTAATCATGAATATTATCAATTTAATCTAAAATTTCAAATTTACTGACAGATGAAAAAGTTTTATTGCCCAGAATACATGGGACTTTTAAGCTATGTTTTATCATTGATTTCAAATTTTATTATACTATCATCGATAATATAGTCTTCGTAATGGCACTTCTTTAAAATCGTTGGGAATTCTTTCGTGATCTGTACCTGGTCATTTAAAAAAAATATGTGTTTGATAAATGTGCATTTTCTGTTACTGAGATATGAAATTCCAGGGTTGTTGTTTTTTTGGTGTGTTGGGGGGCTTCTCCTGGCAGGGGATGAACATTTCTGGTAACACAATTTTAGGTGCCTCACTTTAGGTCAGAGCAGTGAAATGGAGCTTGGAGGCCTATTCTGGGATAGTTTGTCAATGAGTGTTTGTAGCATTCTAGTTGATGCTCTCTGAACTTTTCCCCTTAGTGCTACTAACGATGGTTAGAATCTGTTGAGCCATGTACTGCGATCAACTCTTTACATAGTTATCTCATGTAATCCTCATAATAACTGTGTTGTAGGCACCACAGTTATAACCATGCTAAGATGGAAAGGAGACTCAGAGGGTAAGTTCCTTGCCCCAAATCACCCAACTAATGAGGGGCTGAACTGGGCCATCTGACTTGTGTTCCTATCCCCTGTTACACCACTTGTGCTGTCTTAGATTTTAGGAACACCAGATAGCCCACAGGTGAGGACTAAGTGATGAAAAATTTCTCTTCCAAGCTGAAGCATGAATTTTGCTCCTTGTCTCCATCTCAGATGCGCTACAGAGACTTTGGGCCGCTCTTACCCCCTGATTTCTTACCCTCTTCACAACTTCACTTTTTTTTTTTTTAACATGAAATTTATTGTCAAATTGGTTTCCATACAACACCCAGTGCTCATCCCAACAGGTTCCCTCCTCACTGCCCATCATGTACTTTCTCCTCCCTTTCACCCCCCATCAACCCTCAGTTTACTCTCAGTTTTTAAGAGTCTCCTATGGTTTGCCTCCTTCCCTCTCTGTAACTTTTTCCCCCCTGCCTTTCCCCCCTTGGTCCTCTGTTAAGTTTCTCAGGATCCACATAAGAGTGAAAACATATGGTATCTGTTTTTCTCTGTAGGACTTATTTCGCTTAGCATAACACTCTCCACTTCCATCCATGTTGCTACAAAAGGCCAGATTTCATTCTTTCTCATTGCCAAGCAGTATTCCATTGTATATATAAACCACATCTTCTTTATCCATTCATCAGTTGATGGATATTTAGGCTCTTTCCATATTTGGCTATTGTTGAAAGTGCTGCTGTAAACACTGGGGTACATGTGCCTCTATGCATCAGCACTCCTGTATCCCTTGGGTAAATTCCTAGCAGTGCTATTGCTGGGTCATAGGGTAGATCTATTTTTTATTCTTTGAGGAACCTCCACACTGTTTTCCAGAGCGGCTGCACCAGTTTGCATTCCCACCAACAGTGCAAGAGGGTTCCCGTTTCTTCATGTCCTCTCCAGCATCTCTAGTCTCCTGATTTGTTCATTTTAGCCACTCTGACCGTCGTGAGTTGGTATCTGAGTGTGGTTTTGATTTGTATTTCCCTGATGAGGAGCGATGTTGAGCATCTTTTCGTGTGCCTGTTGGCCATCTGGATGTCTTCTTTAGAGAAGTGTCTATTCATGTCTTCTGCCCATTTCTTCACTGGATTAAGAAATTCCAGTTTTTTATCATGTTATCCAAATTTCATTGTTGCTTATATTTTGTGTGCATATTTCAAAAGTTTCTGAAAGGACTATATTCTGTCTCATAAAATTGTAGCTTTGCTCTTTCCCGTATGCTTTCAATTTTTGCTTTATTTCAAGGATATAAAATTGCTGTGGCGTACATAGCACTTAAAATGAGATCTCTTGCCTAATACGAGATAGGAAGAGAGCTTAAACTTATGGTCATAAAACGGCAGGAGAAAATGGCAGCACAATGAGTGATATAATCTATTAGAATGTATATCCTGTGTCTTTGAGTTTATAAAAGATGTAACAGACTAGCCCAGAGTAACATTCTGGGCGTAGAGCACAACATTAATGCTGAAAACTGTTTCGAAATAATATAAAGTCATATAGCTAAAATGTATAATCATTTGGAGGGGGAGTTAATTTGGGGGTATCAGGAAAGATGAAACATGATTAACTTTCGCATTTAGTCATCTAGAACTTGAAGAATAAGTTCTCGAAAAAAGTAAAGAGTTTGTTTGCAGTCACGGAGAAACGGGATGTGATGGTCACAGTCAGAAAGAAAGAATAAAGGAAGATAGAAGACAGAATAAAGTGTTTTTGTTTAACACGGTCCCCATGTGGGTCACTATCCAAGCAGAATCCCAATCCAAGGAACATGGTCCAGAAATTCAAATAGTTAATTGAAATTAATTCACTTTTTCTATTTTATATAAATCTCAACCATTTAGCTAGTTTTTTAAAAAGTATGCTGAATAGAAGGGAGAGCGAAAGAAATCCTAACATTTCAGACTAAGGTTAGGAAAAGCATCTGGGGGAGGTTTTAGAATGTTGAACGTGGTTCTGAATCATCACAGACACGGAAGAGGAAACTAGGCTTCTTCTGAAGTAGTATTTTAAAATGGCCATGGATGAAAATTAATTCCCAGTCATATCAGAATACACTTTCCACCTCTAGGCTCCAAATCAACTCTTTAAAAAAAAAAAAGAAAAAACAAAAAACTCTCTTGCATCGTTTATGTATTGAAGAAAAAGAAATAGTTAAAAAGCCATTGCGATAGCAAGCGTTATCAGTGAAGTGATTCTGATAGATACAGGATAAGCGCCACGAATGCGAATTATTTTCCTTGTTTGATGACTTGATCTTGACTTTGTTCACACTTGGGTACTGTTGAGATGTTTAGTACTAGTAGAGACAAGATAAGAAAAGCCCTTTCTATGTACTCACAGTCCAAATAGGCGAAGATGCATTTGCAAAATTAATTTCATGATGAAAAAGTGCCAAATAATACAGGCAGTCCGTGTCAGCTGTATCACCACCATGCTGAAGTCAGTTTGTTTGCTCAGTCCTGGGAGAGCAGGAATCTTTCCCCACTGAAGAAAGTGAAGATGTACGAGGCACTGTTTGTGAAAGCCAGATGGTGTGGGGTTCGTTTTAAAAGGCTGGGAATATCACCATCTTCTGCAGGATGAAAGTGAATAAAGGCCACACATATTTCTTCAAAAGCTAAATGCTCTCCCTTTTTCCAATTTGATTTTCTCAACCAGAAGCTTTTTGTCTTCTGCCAAGTTCCAGAAGTCTTGGAAGGAGAAAAAAGCTACGAAGTCGCAGTAGTCGCTGCAAACAGGCTGGTCAGCTGGACGGTGGCATCTGTGGCTGACGTGGCTGTAAATTCCTGGCTGGAAAAATAAATAATTGGGTCGCTCCACCACTGACGTATTGCTTCCAAGGTTGTTTGCTTCATTATAATTCACTTCTGTAAGGTTTCTTTTTTAATTGCGATTTTCCTTATAGAAATCTCTTATGTTTTACTGCTTCGATGATGAGCGGAGATTAGCTTTGCATTTGCAGAATTAAATGACTTTCCCAAAGTATTTCTTAATTTTCATGCAGATGCCACTGAAAATTCCAAGAGAGTGAAAAGTTGTTAGCTGCACTTTAAATACCAGAAAATCTCTGTGTGGGAAGGAGAAGGGAAGAGGGTGAAATTACTTTTATTTTAAAGTTGAACATAGGGGTATTCACTCTGCAGAATACACCTCTGGGGAATAAGTACCCAAGGGGAAAACAGTTTCATAGTTCAAGTCTTGAACATTTTTAGTGTCAAATGTTTGGATCAATATCATCTACCAAGGAAAAACAAAAGGAATTAAAAATGAAGTGTGATCGGCTACAGTACAATGAGAATAGGGTCCAGGGCCCATCCCAAGCTTGTTTCGGAGAATGAGACCCCCCAACAATATTATGAATGAGTTGAGATCTATTACAGTAGTACCCTCTCTGATGTCCTTCTAATTCTGTAGTCTGTTCCCCTCTCTAAAACAGCATAGTCCGGGAATTACACAATGTTTTACCTTAATAGGATTCTTTTGTTGAACAGGAACATCAGCTCTTAGGTTCTATACCTGCAACCTGTGAATGAAACTGATGAACGAGGGGTGCTTGGGTGGTTCAGTCGGCTCAGGTCATGATCTCATAGTTTATGAGTTCGAGCCCCGCTTTGGGCTCTCTGCTGTCAGTGCAGAGCCTGCTTCAATAAAAGGTTTAATTGTGTGCACACAAGAGCCAACAGAAGATACAGCCGGTGGCTAAATGGTTAAAGTTAAAGGTTTATATACCAAACTTAAGGTTTATGACCTTATATACAAAGGTTTATATACCAAACTTGAGTAGGAATGGCTTCTAAGGGAAGAACAAAGAGGTGTCTTTAGGAAAAATGGGTTTTTTGGAGAACAAATGGGAGAAAAGAAAGCTCTTGGTGATGTCTGACTGTAGAGATATGAGTAGTCTTTCCGTTTTCTTCTGGGTCATAAAACTCCCCCCAGAGAGGGGACTTATGGCCGTTTGACTCTAGGTTTCTCTCTTTGGAGTAGAATTCCCAAAGAGGGAATTTAAGACCGTCCTCATTTCTTGGAAGTGTCTGTTTTTAGTCAGATAAGGGACGCTCCGGAAAGACTTCTTTCTCCATATGTTGAATTTCCTCCAGTGTCTTGAGCTCAAAATAATCCTTATGTCAACTCTGGAGTTCCAAGTGAGTGGCCACACTTTGAGGAATTCAGGTTTCCAAAACTGGCACTTCAGATGTGCTAAATAAAGCCAGTCTAGGATCAGTTAGTCCATAAAATATAAAGAGGAAGAAAAATGGAGAAGTTTTTCTTAATCCCCTTAAGCCTGAAAAAACTCCCCTCTAGTATCTCCCTACACGAATTGGCTACCTACCTTAAATGGCAAGAAGAAACTAAATTTTTCCAAGTAAATTATCCACATAAATGGTTATCTAATTCAGTAGCGAGTTCTGAATAACTGAAATGTTTTTAAATATTTGGTCAGTCAGCTAATACTTACGAAAGATAGATGATTGGCACATTATCACTTCCAAGTTTGATTGAGCCTCTTGTCATTTGACATTGTCTGGAAACCATCTAGATCAATAACAAACATGAGCAACGTAAGCTTTAGTTCAATGATTTGCTTCATAGCGAGCATGTAATTATTGTGTGCATTTGACTTTTAGCTACATTTTTGCCTCTTATGTGGGAAAATGAATAGATTCACTGTTCATACTATAATAAAGGAACGTCAGAGTTTTGAAGTGTGAATTGTATTCATAATTCAGGTTGGACTTACGTATTAGAGATCATACTTCTAAACCATAATGAAAATCAGTGGCAGAATGAATCAATATATAAAATTATCTTTACCCGTGCTGGAGAAACAAATCCAAAAGGTAAAGTAAAATCAAATTCTCCTGGCATCTCTTACATTTACAGAGCAGAATTAGTGGCTTTAGATTTTGTGGGCTTTTTAAAATACTTATTTATCAAAATAAGGTTGGCAATAATGTCAGAATAAGTGAACTTTATTTTCTTTTCCTTCGTTAAGGCTTCATGTTATTCTACGCTGGAAGAATCAACAGCGTGAGGATCTTTAAATGTCTTGCACTGCTGTGTTCTCAAGTCTTTATGCTTTCATGTTCTCAAGTGATTTCCTGGATGGAAAATTAAACACCCGCTTATCCGTCTTCATATTTAGTTAAAAAAGAACGGTGTGTGTAATTATTCTGGACTTTTTCCCTAAAGATGTCCCGTGTCAGGTATGTCCGGTGTTCTGGAGTCAAATGGGCAAAGCGTCTAATGTAGAGTATTTTAAGTTTGATCCAGATGCTGGAATCCAGCAAAACCAAACCACCTGCTGTCTACATGATGTAGGCTCCATGAGGGGGAGGAGTCCACATGGAACCATATTGCCCATACCCAGCGTATCATCCTGCTGAAGCACGTTTTATCCCCTCCCCTCTTTCGTTTGAAATTAATTATGAGAGTTATAGGAGAAAAAACAAAAAAAAAACATGACCTGGGACTAGATGAAAGGAAGTCGTGGTGCTGAAATAGCATCAACTTATCGTATTCTCTTCTCGGGAAGGAAAGTATAGAAGGAGCATAATATTGAAGAAGCCAGTATTTGTAAGGGTGATATTGATGAATTTCAAACAACAGTATGATTTGTTTTCCCTTGAAGTTTTGAATTGTTATTGACAGTATCTACGTATTGCGTTTCCTTTCCCTGGGATGTATTTTTATTTAAAATGGATAAGGCAAGAGTGATTGAAGAACAGAATGTGTTAGCGACATGTTTCTGATTCTTTCACATCTGGGGCCTTGCTGACCCTAGAGAGATTGCCCCTCACAGGACTAGTCAATTCCTAGAGAGAGTAGGACCCCTCTAGGAGTGTTCCCTTCAGACAACCAGTCCAGAGCCAACTGCCAGAGCTCTCACACCCTGGACCAATGTGCACCTGCCTTAGTTAGCCCAGGGCCAGGTACCAGTCCTCTGTGCCTCAGAAGCCGCTGAAATTATTCTGAGTAGCCGATCCTAAACCTGCTTTCCTGTTCCTCCCTGCAGAAAGCACATTAAAGCCTCTCGCCGCATTTTTCCTTCATTGCCTCTACTCCCTGGGGGACTCTGGTATTCTCCATGTGCCCCCCTCCACTCCCCAGCCCACCTCCATCCCCCCCCAGCCCCCCCACCCTGGTATGGCGTGCCCCCTCCTCTTGGCACCTGTGAGCAACACACAGTCTTTTTTCTGGGGTGGTCACTCCTGCTCTGTTGGCTTCACCATGTATGAAAAATAATATTTTCAAATAATAATATTTGAAACAATTTTAAGAGATAGACGGTGTCACTGTTAATTTTGAGGCGAGGAAACCAAGCACCCAAGACTTTAAGGTGTCCGGTGTGAATCAGCAAGTTAAGTAATGAAGCTACGATTGATTGGGCAGAGTTTGCTCATTTTAAAACAGGCACCTAGCGGACACCTGGGCGGCTCAGTCGGTTAAGCGTCTGACTCCTCTGATTTCAGCTCCGGTCACGATCTCAGGGTTCCTGGGATTGCGCCCCACATCGGCTCCGCGCTGGCAGTGTGGAGCCTGCTAGGGATTTTCTCTTCTTTGCCCCTCCTCCGTGCTTTGTCTCTCTCTCAAAATAAATACACTTAAGATAAAATAAAACAGGCACCTGGAGCAGATTTCATCACTTTTTTTCTCCTCTTTGAGCTTTATTGCCTCCTATCCAGCTGAGAAGACACCCCTGCTGTTGTTAGCTAGTACCTTCTCAGATCTCCTCCCGGAATTATATAGCCTCTGATACTATTTTCTTGGTTGATAATCCTTGTGGGATGGAGGGGATAGTAAGTACCTGGTAGGCTACGTATTTCTGAGGGCAGAGGGCTTTGACTTCGGAGAGGATAGGCAGATAGATGTTCCAGAATCTCATCTATAAACTGAAGAAATCTCCCAGCTAACTGCTTCCCGAAGCATGCTGGCGTTCTGAAGGGGTAAATGGCACCTCATTTCTTCCCCTCCTGAGTCTGGAGCTGGTCGAAAGATAGAAACGGAAGTCAGACAGCCGGAGACCAAAATAGGTGCTTTTACTACTGATACAAACTTCCTAGATCCAACTGTCCCAGCTCTCACCCAAGGGGCTTCTTCGCAGTTCCTTCATAATTGGGTGAAGTGATCCAACTTGCCACGGGTGGCGGGACAGCATTAGACGTGGCCCTGAGGAACCGAGGACGGTCCTCTCCGCCGACTGGACGGGTTCCACACGCCCGGTTCCGCCTCAGAACTTTACCTGATTTGACAGGAGAGCACGAGGAAAAGGGAGGAGAGGCCCCTGCTGTCACTGGTTTCAGCCGAACGCTTTTCGGGGCGCTGTCATAGAGCCAGTGGACTGCTGGCTTCTCCGATAAATAGTCATACGACTTTGGGAAACCATTCAACTCCTCTGTTTCTCAGGTTCCCCACCTGGAAAGGGTTCATTTATAATAAGCACTCGTAGGACTTGGGATTACTAACTGGTAGAATATTTGCTCAGTGACCAGTACGTACATATTAGCTACTCTCATAATTATTTTTCAGGCTGTTTTGAGAATTAAGTTCCATTCTGTGACCCAGTGATTGTAAACTGAGAAACAGACTAAGGCTTCTCTTGTGAAATTGTTTTTTGTTTTTGTTTTGTTTTTTTTTGTTTTTAATATTTGTTTATGTTCATAGAGGGGGAGCGTAAATTTACTAAGACTGTGAATAATAGACAAGAGTAAAGGCTGGTCCATCCCGTCATGTGAGGCACTCCCGAGAAGGAAACGGACTCGTTTATGCTCATAGGCTTAATTGTGTGTATCCATTTATACAAATAGGCCGGCAGTCTTTACTGGGAGTTTTACTGTATGTTCACCATCATATATTTTGGCAGTCCACATTTACGAAAGGCTTTGTACGCATGAGGTAATAGTTCTCAAGGCTTTTTTGTTTACTTCTACTCACACAGAGAGTAATTTTGGAGCCCATGCTGTGGGCCCAGCCCTGTGCTGAGGGGTCTCATTCAGCCATTTCTGTGATCTCAGGGAGTTGGCGGCCATGTGTACTTAACACGGAGCTTCCTGTAAGCCGAGGGACTTGCCCGATCATATGGCCTAGCAGTGGCCTTGAGAACGGAAACCCGGCCTTGACCTGCTCCAAAGCCAAGACCCAGCCCCCCGCTCGGTCTCAGAGTCGGGTGCCACTCCTCCTCTTAGCCTTCCTTAGGGGCTTCTGTCAAGCAATGTTTATTCATGTGAGTGAGGTCTGTCTCGTGACCTGTAGTTAGATTTCCATTGCATTTATTTTCAACAGATGTGAGACCAAGTGAAGCCTCGTTTCTAGGGACTGGATCTTAGCGATCTTACATTTCAGAGTTTCAAAAAAGTGCCACTTCATCAGTTCTGCCTTTAGGAAGTTTGCCTTTCACACTGAAAGATACTTCTTAAGTCGGAAGAAAAGGAATTTGTGGTTTCTCTTTGGTGCAAAGCTCCCGTGATGGCATAAATCAACCATAAGGTGACTTCTTTGGGGGAATTCTCTAAAGAAGCTAAGCAGATGGCAACTTTAATTGGTCAGAGAAGCATCACTATTTATTGATACAATTTAATTTATTCCTCTATAAATCATCTTTTTAGAAATCTAAGGGGAAAGAGATGCCCAGATATTCTAATTCACTAAAAACACTTGTTAGAGCACCTTGGCTGTGGTGTTACGGACCAGATTTCCAATCCTATTTGAAATTCTCGTTGACTCTAGCTTGGCTGTGGTGTCCACGCTGAGTGAAACACTGGAACATGCGCTCCTCCTAGGTTTAAGAGCAAATGTGTAGCCAGCCTCACGTGTGTCACATTTTACCTTATGAAGAAGAAGAAAAAGTAAGATGTGCCATCACCGTCATCCCTCCTGCCGCCTGCCATCATTGTAGACTCACGTAGCAGATTGATCATATTCTCATTGGACATAGGGTATTCGTCACCTGGACCTCCCTAGCAGTTCTCACCACCCTCCCTGTGGCTGCCCTGGGTTAAGGTGGATACTTATGCATAGGCCTGCCTGTGCATGCAGATGCGTGTAATCATTAATGCATCTAGGCATACAAAGTAATTTTCAGGGTTTAAGGCTGGCTCTGATTTTTAAAACATTTCTTTGAAGAGAAAGACATCAGAAAACACCAAAAGATGCACATACTTAAATATCGAAGGCGCCATTCTGCCACATTCTGAGCTCCCAAACATCTTGGCTATAGAAATATAAAATGCCACGGCAGAGAGCAAGCTGGATCCCTGTGGCATCTTGGAGAAGTTAGAGCCATGTAAAGGGGTTAAAGAAGCTTGAGTTTGAATCCTGTGCCGTTGATTATTTATTGATAGGTACTGTCATTTTTATTATTAGTAGCTCTCCATCACTTCCTATCTCTGCCCCGTGGTAGCTAATACTTGAAATAGGAGTAGGAAAAATAATGAAAACGGATAATATTTCTTCGTCACTAATTAGGTGTCATGTCCTTCTTTGGCACCTTATGTACATTATCTCCCTTCGTCCCCAAAACCACCTTATAAAAAGGGACTTGCTTTCCAGATTAAGAAGCTAAAGTTTAAAGGGATGCCATGCTCACTGTCACTTAGATAAGAAGTGGCAAGTTCCAGGGGTTCATTGTTGGTGTGTTTGATATCCAAGTCCATACTCTTCACTACTCGCTTGGTCGCTGCATTTCCTGAGTCTCAATTTATCCAACCAAAAGACGGAGATATGATGTATTAACAGAAGGATTAAAGACAATGAACAGAAGTGAAGTGCCGAGGACAGTGTTTGGGGCACAAGACAACTCAGGTCCTGTTAGGTCACATTTTTGTTCATTTAGAAATGGATATCGCTGCAAGTGACAGAAGACCTGAATACGATCGACTAAGCAAATCGAGGTTTACTTTTCTCCCGCAACGGAAAGCTCCAGGGGGAAGTGGCTATTGGAGTTAGTTCAACTGTTGAATCGCGTAAAAGCTGACACTCGTCGGATTTGTTTGGTGTTGTGTTGTTTGTAGAGTAGATGCTCCCGCGCTGCAGATCCTCTGTCTGCCTTCACCGATGAAAGGAAAAGGGACAGGGACACCAGCCTCAGCTTTCCCTCTTAACAGGAAGATGGGTCATTGGTGTCTACCCTGTGGGGAAGAATTGGGCTTGTTTGTGGCCGCTTCTCACGCAGAGGAGGCTGGGGAAATGCATTTAGATTGCTTTTGCTAATCGTGCTTTAGTTTTTCCGGTTGTCTGTTGTTTGTGGCAAAAAGATGAACAGGTTTGGTGATGCCTTTTTATTTTTTTCAGTGAAGCATTAACTTCTTTCATCGTCTCACCTTTTCTGCTTTTAAAGTTTCCCCCAACACGAGGTTACTTTCAGCTGGGAACATACTCGGAACTGTGTGTCTGGGTAAGACCAGATCCAGACAGGAAACCGAGCTCTTCGGTTTTTGTTTGTTGTTGTTTTTTTTTTTTTTTTTTTTAGCCATACCGATGCTTGGGATGGAAGGGAGACAAACCGGCAGTGAAACTTTGCTGTCTGAATGTCCATATTTCAAGTTGGCAACTCGATAAACCAGGAGATGGTAAAGAGCGCAGTAATAATTTCTAGGATATCTATTAGATATGTGGGGCCTGAGAATATGATAGATGCGGGACATAGAGAGGGGTCATCACGTCCCTTTAACTTTATTAAAACGTGGCGTGAGTCATTGTAATTGTGTTCAGCGGGCATTTGCTGAACACGCACGGTGAAGGACCAAATGAGTTCTCCCGCTTGGAGCGGGAGTGGGTATTCGTCTTCTGCTCTGTGGTGGCGCTCCCTGGGGTCCGATTGTGTGAAGGGGGCCACTTTGAAGTGGCATCAGAGAATCGGCAGGACCATCCACGTAGCTCTATCCTGGAAACACAGATTAATAAAATGTAATTTCTTCCTACAAGATGCTTATAAAGGTGGGAGGAGAATTGTGCTGAACTACAAGACAGAAGATGAATATGATAAAGGAGCCTAATAAGGGCTCAAAAGTGCTTATTCAGTCCCTAGTATGATTAATTCCAAGGCTTTACAGGGGAAATGGTATTTTTAACTGGAGAAGATTAGCGTATTTGGCGAGTAGGAAATAATGAGGGAGGGTGCGGAGTGGGGAGGATACAGGATATATTGAATGAGGTAGGACGGGGTGGCTTGAATTCAGGGTGTGTGAGGCATAAAAGAGAGAGACGTTCATTTGGAATCTGAATTGGGGAGGCAATACATGACTCACTAACTTTAAAAATCAGGTGTCTTTTTTGTTCTGGCTATGATCATTAACAAAGGTTTTTTTATTTGAGGTGAGGTTGGGAATCATCATGGTTGCGTTTTTTAGACATGTAAATTAGCCATTATGAAAGATACGTTGGCGAGCTAAGAGTTGAGAGGAAGGATGGCAGGTGAATGTTAGTAAAAGAATACAGGCAAGAGAGGGGCGCCTGGGTGGCGCAGTCGGTTAAGCATCCGACTTCAGCCAGGTCACGATCTCGCGGTCCGTGAGTTCGAGCCCCGTGTCAGGCTCTGGGCTGATGGCTCAGAGCCTGGAGCCTGTTTCCAATTCTGTGTCTCCCTCTCTCTCTGCCCCTCCCCCGTTCATGCTCTGTCTCTCTCTGTCCCAAAAATAAATAAACGTTAAAAAAAAAAAAAAAAAAGAATACAGGCAAGAGAAATGGGACAGATCAGAGTATAAAGAGCAACACAAGGGTTTAAGGTATAGAAATCTCCTATTTTTTTAAATCAGAAAATTGGAAAAAAAAAAAAAAACAAACAAGACTGTCCTAGGAAGACCAAATCCACTCAACAAAATATCCTCTGAATTACTTCTGTGTGTAAGGCATAATGTTATTAGCCATAAAAATGGGGTCTATGTTGGGGCAACTGGGTGGCCCAGTCGGTTGAGCATCTGATTTTGGCTCAGGTCATGATCTCACAGTTCGTGAGCTTGAGCCCCGCATCAGGCTTGCTGCGGTCAGTGCAGAGCCCGCTTCAGATCGTCTGTCCCTCTCTCTCTCTACCCCGCCCCCATTCATGTGTACGCATGCGCTCTCTCTGTCTCTCTCAAAAACATTTTTTTAAAAAAAGGTATATGAATGACTCCTAGTAATGACTAAGTAGCTTGTCTTAGACTAATACTTCAGCAGATAACAATTATAACTCTAAACCAATATGAGAAACTAATATTTGAGTGGACTAGAGAATAACCAAATGTGGTCAGAAACAGGTAAGTAAATGGTCTTTGAAAAAAGAAATGCTCTGAATATGATGGGTTCTGCTAATTATGTTTTATATCGGACCAAGACCTTGCGAAGAAAGCCACAGTCTTGCTGGTTTACAGTCAGTGAAATGGGAGTTAGAGGATTCTTACTTGCGAGGACAGGAGGTGAGAAATCCCAGAAAGAAGGAACCTATGGAAGGGAAGCCCCCAAATCCTTGTCCTTACCCTTGAACTTTGCATGTATAGGGGAGATGCCACCAAAGTTGCCAGCAACAGCAGAAAGCCTGAAAGAACTAAGCAGAGATTTTAACTCAGGGAGACAGTGGTGGAAGTTTAAGTTAGGCCAAGTTAACTGTTTGCTAAGACAGAAATCAGCACTTCAAGGAAGAGAACCAGATTCCAGAGTCTCTAACATATCGTGAACAGTATCTTCAATATAATACAAAAAAATTAGACATGTGTAGAAATAGGAAAATACGACACAAAATCCAGAAAAGATAGAGTATGTAATGACTCATGACAAGATAACTCAAATACTGTAATTTAGAGGTAAAAACTTTAAAATACATACTATAAATGTATTTTCAAGAACTTGAAGGAAATTACAGCCATAATGAGAGATGAGAACATCTTAAGCAGAGAATTACAAACTCTGAAGTAGAATCAAATGATTCTAGAGCTTAAAAGTCAAGCATGTGAGATGGAACATTGACTGGATGGCTGTAAGAATATCCTGATAGTAGGAGAAGAATGGGTCAGTGAATTTGTAGATCTAACAAAGAAAATATCTATTCTGAAGAACAGAGAGAAACAAGATGAAAGATTTGAACAGCACCTCAGTGATTCATGGGACATATCAAGTGATATAACATATGTGCAATTTGAGCCCCAGGAGAGGAGGAAAGAATGGGACAAGAAGTATTTGAGGGAAATGCAATGGCTAAGTTTCCAAAGTTTGGTGAAAACCACAGATGTATCGGTCCATCATGCTTAGCAAACACCAAACAGGGTGAATGCAAAGAAAAGCTCAGCCGAACACATGACAGTCAAAATGTTAACAACCGAAGATGTCGAGGAACTGTTAAAAGCAGCAAAAGAAAAATGACACGTTACGTAAGGGGAACAAAAATATAAAATGATGACTGATTTCCTCACCAAAAGAAGTCAGACGGCAATGTGACATTTAAAAAATGCTTAAAGAAAATAACATACAATTGGAATTTTACATTGACCAACGACCTCCTTCAAAAACCAAGGTGAAATGAAGACATTTTTCAGATAAATGAAAACACTTAGATCAGGACCCCAAGAAATGGTAGATTCTTCTGGATAAAAAGGAAGTGACAGAAGACGGGAAGCTAACAACTCTAGGTAGGAATGAAAAGAAACTGTAAATATGTGGGAAAATATAAAATATTTTTATTCTGTTAATTTTTTCAAAGAAGTAGAAGTGTTTATTTTTTTTTAAGATTATCCATCCTTTTATTTTTTTTTTATTTTTTTTTATTTATATATGAAATTTATTGTCAAATTGGTTTCCATACAACACCCAGTGCTCATCCCAAAAGGTGCCCTCCTCAATACCCATCACCCACCCTCTCCTCCCTCCCACCCCCCATCAACCCT
>NW_024412421.1:27390388-27419171 GCF_014898765.1 Herpailurus yagouaroundi | reverse complement strand
CTCTGCTTGGCCGGCGAGCCGCCCCTCCGCCCCGGCTCCCTCCCGCCGGTCCGTGGAGCGCGCACCGCCTCACCGCCCTTCCTACCCTCTTCCGTGGGCCTCTCGTCTACACTTGGCTCCGGCGACTCCGTTCTGCTAATCCTCTGGTGGTTTTCTGGGTTATTTAGGCAGGTATAGGTGGAATCTAAGTGATCAGCAGGACGCGCGGTGAGCCCAGCGTCCTCCTACGCCGCCATCTTCCCTCCCGAAGTAGAAGTGTTTAAACAAGATAATATGATCTTATCAGGATCATAGTGGAATAAAAATGTGACAGTCCACAAATGATGGTGCCAAATGGGACTCCACTGTTTTGGTGTCTTTGTATTTTACGTGAAGAACAGACTGTGATAAGTTAAGGGAAACGTATCCTAGAGGAGACTTTATCAAGCAAATTTCCATGAGAGAATTAAACAGTAGCGACAATGTAGGGACTGTCTTAATTGTCCCAAAGATGGTCCATAGTTGCTGTCATTCTAGTATATAGATCAGTTAATACATTACATTCATTGGGTATTTCGGGCCTTAACATTCTCATGGAAACTCATTTGAGAAGGGTTTCACACAAAAGAAAGACCATAAACTTTCAATGTCATGGATAAGAGAAGAGCTATTGCTGTTGATCCTACAGATATTAAAAAGATAATGAACATTACAAACATTTTAATGCCAATAAATCTGAAAACCCAAAATATATAAAAACATAAAAGCCAGAACTTACCCAACTGACACAAAATGAAATCAGACACACACACGCACACACACGTGTGTGCACACACACATTAAGTAATTTGAGTTCTAAAAAACCTTCGGATACACACATGCACAGATGTGCACACTCAAAACAGAAGGAGTCTCACTTGTTGGATTCTATCAAACATTGAAGCAGGAAAGAACACCCAATTGTACAAATTCTACAGGAATTATTTTTTTAATTTTTTTTTATTTTTTAAAGATGTGCATGAGCAGGGGAGGGGCAGAGAAAGGAGGGGACAGAGGATCCAAAGCAGGTTCTGTGCTGACAACAGAGAGCCTGATGCGGAGCTTGAAGTCACAAACATAGCCATCATGACCTGAGCCAAAGTCAGACACTTAACTGATTGAGTCACCCAGGCGCCCTTCTCCTTCAGGAGTTAGAGGAGGAGGGAACACTTCCCAATTTGATTCATGAGGCCAGCAATCCTCTGACATCAAAGACATTACAAGAAAAGAAAATTATAGACTCCTATCTCTTATAAACATAGCTGCACACATCCTTGATGAAATATTAGCAATTTGAGTTCAGGACTCTATCAAAACGATAATGTATGATGAAAAAGTAGAGTTTATCTCTGGAATGCAGTTTTGATTTAACATTAACAAAATCAATCAAGGTTTTGTACCATTTTAACAAGCTCATGGAGAATTTTTCCTCAAGTCACCATACCTGCCCTGGGAGAGAGGAAAGATTTTTTTCAAAACCGTTATTAACCTGTTTATGCTTTAGGTTAGGAATCCTGTTGCGAAAAATGCTACATCTAATTAGTATTTGTACTGTTAACTTTTAAGCAGTGACACCTTTTGTCAGTGCCAAGACCTGGGCTCCAAAACAGTGTTGGGCTTAAATTGAGATTAACTTAAGTCATAGCTTATGATAAGAGGGGACAGTTGTTTTAATTAGTAGGTTTTTTAAAAACCCATTGTGATGTTACATTAGTTCTGTTGAAAATACTCTTGTATTCTTCCATGGTTTGGGGAGTCATAGGGAATCTGAGATAACTCTGACAGGTTCTACTGACCTTTCCACAAGTTTGTTGCAAATGACAATTAATTTTTCCACCCATTAGAGCAACTCATAGAGGGTTCTCATTTTAATTTCTAATGTTTCATTTGGAAAATTGTGTGTGTGTGTGTGTGTGTGTGTGTGTGTGTGTGCGCGCACACACACACACACATGCGGGCGCGTGGGTCTGTCTAGTTGGAAAGGAGATGCTTGTTAGCGAAAAGAAAACGGGAAAATTAATAATTTGAAGCCAGAAAAATAGGATTTAATTTGCCAATTACCACATATTCACAGAAACTATCTTTGCTTTTGGAAACACTCTGATGCATTGTTATAGCATGTAATCTGCTTTTTGGTTTGAGAATTAGTAAAGTCAAGGTGAGATGGCTGAGGGATGGCAGGGTCTAAAGAGCTCTCACATGTCCTAACTTCTATGTCATTGCTATTTTGTCCATACCCTTCATTTGATCTATTTTGAATTACATTTAAGGTGGACTTAGAACAAAATACAAGCATAATGTGCCAAAATTAATATTGTAAAATATATTTCTAAACGGTGGCACAAGAGAGACTTTTTGTAAATACAAACTTCTAGTAAACATTTTCACTTGGACTGAAACAGAGAAAACTTACTAAACAAATGTCCTATTCATGAACAACATAAAAACAATATATGGATTTAAGATGCAAAGATTAATTAAATAAAAAGTGTAGCTTCAGGGCATTTTTCTAAAAAAAAGGTGTAATAGCACCACAAGTTACAGAAGCCAACGTCGTGCTTTTATTTATTTGTTTTTTATTGTTTCTGCCTACAACGGATTAGTGTATTTCTGGAAGTTAAATTATAATTCTAAAACTTGGATCTGGCCCGTACAAAGATGTTGCCTTTTGAGTATGTTTTATCACATTTTTTCCTTGGAAGAAAATCCTCCTGCAGAATTACTCAGTTTTTTAAAATAGAAGTCTAATGATGTGACTTCTCTTTTAAAAGAGTTTTCAATATCTCTTCATCTTCTATCCTATAAAATTCAAACTCCGTAGCACTACAGCGTATGCGTGTCATGAACTGCCCCCTCTGCTCCATTTACTCGTCTGTTTCTCTCTTCCGTCATTACTCGCATACACCCGTACTTCAGTCTTGCTAAAATACTGTTTCTAAAATGTCCTGCCTCTAATATTTTGTTTGCGATGTCCTCTCTGCCTGGAGTATTCTCACCTTCTTGCCAAATTACTTTGCTAACGCTTAAATATGTCGCTGAAACTCTTCTTTCCCTAAATAACCTCAGGCGGGATGAATCCCTTCTTCTGCGACTCTGCAGTGGTTTATGTATCACACTCATGGGACATATGTCACATTGTAATGCATTTACGTAGTTGATTATTCCACTTGATCAGAGACAGACAAACGAAATTGGCCCTCTGCCTGTTTTTGTAAATAAAGTTTTATTGGTGTACAGCGAAAGCCATTCATTTACATATTGTCTCTGGCTGAATTCATGCCCCAGTGGCAACGCTGAATAGTTGTGATGGAGATTAAACGGTCTGCTAAGCCTAAAATATTTATTATCTAGGCATTGACAGGAAATGTTTGCCAACCCCTGTACTAGACTGTGACCTTCAGGAGAGCAAAGACAAGAGATTTATTCACATTTGAGTCTTTGACATTTTGCTTTGTGCTTTCCACATTTCTTAATTATTTGTTGAAGCAGCTGCAGACAAGTATGTAACAGCGGTTAAGAGTATATTCTCAGAGGTCCAGACATCTGAGTTCTCATCTTTCCACATCCTAAGTGTGGGACCCGAAATGAATTACACCATTCATCTTTTCCTCAATGTTCTTTTGTGTAAAATAAGAAAATAATAATAATGTCTTCCTCGTATGCCTGATGTGAGGATTAAATCTCGTCAGGCACAGGTAGCCCTTGATTTAGTGACTGACGTGTATCACACGCTCAATACACATGACACATCATTCATACCGTGCTGTAGGACTTTAGTCATTAATTTCAGGATTCTGAGCCTCATTTTCTTCCCTGAAGTGGAAGAGATAGTTTACCAACTTCCTGTATACTTCTATAGAAGTTTAGGATTACGTGAGTCCGTGGACGGTGCTCAGGGCCGTACGGGGCTTCATCGGGGCTCCTAGGGACCTCTGTGACAGCAGTGACGTTGGCTCCGGGCCAGAAGAGCAGTTGACTCAACCCCAGTATTCAAGTTACCCTCAGAGCCAGAGTCACCCCTTAGAAAACAGCCTTTCATACCTTAGGAGATGAAGGCTTCACCGTCCATGCTCAACCGAAGCAAGGCCAGACGGCCATCCATGACCCTGGAACGCCTCTGACCAGACAAAAATAAGTTACTCCAGAAATTGCCGAGAGGCTCTGAGATGTGTCGTTCTGATGACATTATAAATGTAGAGTCACCTTTGGTTAATTTTTGCTCTACCTAACAATTCTGTTTTAAAGACGTTTTTCTCAACAAATTGATAAGTTGTGCAGAGATACTTTTATTTATAAATGTGAGTAGAAAGCTTAAAACATCAAAAGGCGACTTTGCATTTGTGTTTTACTATGGTTTTGGGAAAAGGTTTCTTTTCCAGTTTTCAGGAATCAAGGAAGATATGCAACCTTAGATCCAGGACCTTTCGAAGAATGGAGAAAATATGACAGAGGTGTAAAGAACAAAAAAACAATCAAACATGCTCCAAAACTTCGGAGAAATTGTGTTGTCAATCAAATACAGTGACCTGATATTTAACTCAAACCGGTAGTAGACTCCTTTCTCGTGGTAACAAAGAGGTCCTTGTATGCTGAACATGTCCGGGAGCCCTAAAGACGTATTTCTAAAAGGTTATTTCACGTAAGGATGATCAGTGCCTGTGGTGAGGACCAACAAGGATTATCAGCTTAAATAAAGACCCTTAAATATGATGGAAGGGTTGGCTCAGGAGGAACATAGGAAAATATTTGGGAGTAGATTTATTTGTAAGGTTGAGAATATCTGAGTAAAATACCTTCTGTGGTCCCTTCTAATGTTGATCCTTCCTGGCCCATTTACCACAAAACAACAGTCTATTGGCTTTTGCCACTTGAACATGAGCCGATCTGTGTCCACTCTCCTCATGCGGTAAAGTTTAGTTTTTAAAATCAGAAATGAGGGGCGCCTGGGTGGCGCAGTCGGTTAAGCGTCCGACTTCAGCCAGGTCACGATCTCGCGGTCCGTGAGTTCGAGCCCCGCGTCAGGCTCTGGGCTGATGGCTCGGAGCCTGGAGCCTGTTTCCGATTATGTGTCTCCCTCTCTCTCTGCCCCTCCCCCGTTCATGCTCTGTCTCTCTCTGTCCCAAAAATACATAAACGTTGAAAAAAAAATTTTTTTTAAATCAGAAATGATACTTCACACATAAAATACATTGTTTCCCCTGGAGGCTTGTTTGTTGAATGATAAAGAAACCGCCAAAGCAGATCTGCAGTAGAGATCTCTACTTTTAATTTTTTTGTGACTGCATTTATTTTTTTGTGTCACTTGCCGGCGCCTGTAAGGAAGAGACCATCACACCCAAGATTTATAAGAATTTTCGGAGTCCTTTAATTAAAGAGAAATGAATGGGGTGGATAACTTGAAGAACACGCAGAACTTTGTAAATTAGAAACAGAGAAACACTACTGCATCATTTCAGGCTACACTGTTGGCAGATAATAATTACATGTTTTGTCTGTTATTTTTTTGAGGGCTGTGAATTTCAAATGATAACGCTGCTCTCACCTCGATGTGGGAAATTGAGTCTGTATCATCAGCTCAAGTTATTCTTGCTTTCCTTGTATCCCATTATTTAAAGCGTAGTCTTTCACAGTAGTTAATTATTATATATTATCTTCCCTATAATTATTTTTTTTCTTTTTCTGCCTCACTTATTTTTAGATGTCACAATTGCACTTAGTTGAATACTAGATAAAAATACATGGAGTTATTGCAATCTTGCCTCATTACTCTGCCCCGCTCCTGCTCTGAGTCATTTTTTGTGAACTTCTTGGAACTCCTTCCAATCTGCCTCCTTCTCTGTGTCATTTCATTGAGCCAAACGAAAAGCCAGGGGCAACCTCGGCGAATAAAGACAAGACCTTCACTGCTGCCTGGAAGTGAGCAGCACTTCTTGGTGGCATTTACTTGTTAGAAAACTCCCTCACTTGTATCTCTCTGTCTTCAAAGCCTTGGAGGCTGGGTTTTTTCATTTCCTGGCCACCCTGCCCTGTGTAATACGCCTTATATTCAGTAGGCTTGGCCGTTAAGTGTTCCAACTGGAGTCAGAACCAGAAGGTTCTCTAAATTTCTAGGCTCTATCTGGTGTCCAGCACTGTTAAATGATTTTATTCTACAGCGTCATTTTGTATGTCTTGATCAACATTCTGCACCCCCTGTCTAGCATGGTACCTGCCACATCCCTGCTGTAAAGATACTAACTCAATGACGAAAAATAAAAGAATGCGATCTTTACCACAGGGATGAGATATCAAGATTATTGTTACGTCTCTTGAGGTCCAGTAAGGAGCTGAAGTCACACCAGTTATTTTAATAGAGAAAAAAAATCTGATTTAAAGAATTATGAACTTGATATAACAGATTGTTTACGAGGCAACTGAAAAAACCAGCAGAGAAAACTGAGCTGTCACAGGTCGCAGTTTCAGAAAGCAGCTGTCACCACTCCGGCTGAGTTTGGAATGATTAAAACCAGCTCTTGGACGACACCCTCATGGGACTGACATGCGGGCCTCTGAGGAAGAGTCATTCTCAGCTGGTGCTGATGTCTCTGATAGCCTAGGGGGAGCCCCAAGAGGCTGGGATTCTGGGCTTCGAGGCCAGCTGTTCCTTCTCGGTGTAGGTGTCTCTGAGAAGGGGGCTCTGGGGAAGCTGGTCCTACAGGCGTTGGGAGAATTCCAGGCTAAATTCAGATGCTGCCATAGGAATGTACCATTGCTTCCAGGGTGAAGAAGCAAGGCCTGGGTCACGCTGATGGGTACAAGAGGGAGACAGTGGTGCCAGAGAACGTGACAGGAGGCGACCAGGAAGGAGTGGGTCCATCCCTCCTCCTCTGGCCCCACAGTCTCCCTCTGGTGCCTGCTACTGGCAAAGCCACTAGAGAAGAGCTGGCCGAGGGGACAGGTGCTTTGCAGAGTCCCAGCCCAACTGGACTCAAGGTTACTGTTTTCTTTTTACAGATAAGATACTAAGGCAGGGGAAAGTTAAACAACTTGTCTGTGTCCACAGTATTTCACACAGTGTAAAAAAAATTTTTTTTTTAATCTTTATTTACTTTTGAGAGAGAGACAGAGTGTGAGCAGGGGAGAAGCAGAGAGAGAGGGAGACACAGAATCCGAAGCAGGCTCCAGGCCCTGAACTGTCAGCACAGAGCCCGACGTGGGGCTCGAACTTACGAACCGTGAGATCATAACCTGAGCCGGAGCTGGACGCTCAACCGAGTGAGCCACCCAGGCGCCCCTCACACGGTTTTGTTAGAAGAAGGATAAGAGCCCAAATTAGCATCACTTTCCAATAAGCCATATGATATGGTCTGGCAGTTAATGGAAAAAGATATTGTAACTATTACATTTCTTATATCATAAATATTATACATATTATAGATGTACATATAAACTTTAGGGAAGTTTTCAGGCATCTTTGCAAAGCTCAAAAGCAAATGTTTTTTTTTTTTTCCCTCATGAAAATTTTCATAAGATCTTACTTCTTGCTCAGACTGAGTTGCAAAAATATTTTTTTTCATGTTTATATTAGAGAGAGTGTGCGCATGAGCAGGGAAGGGACAGAGAGAGAAGGAGACAGAGGATCCAAAGTGGGCTCCGCAATGACATCAGACAGCCCGACGCAGGGCTCAGACTCACAAACCACGAGATCTTGACCTGAGCCGAAGCCAAACTTTAACTGACTAAGCCACCCAGGCTCCCCACAAAGATGATTTTCCCGGAAGAAATAACAAATCAAAAATTCTGTTCATGAAATAATTCTAAATACTTTTTATTTTACATTTTATTTTGAATTCTTTTTAGACAGTATGCTTTCCTCATATGGGTCTGTTAGGACCATGGGTTTAAACAATCATAATTACTTTATTTAAGAAAAATTAGTAAACTCAAAAAACGGGGCACTAATTTAGAAGCTTCTGCTGTCACTAACAGCTATGAATCTGTCACCAGATGCTTATAATTGTAAATTATCCCCTTTATGTTAAAACACAGTACACGAGAAACTGCACAGAAGCAATTTTCTGTTACTGAATAAATTTTGTTTATATTGATTTGGCCATTTTTAGGACTCTCTTTAGTCTATGCTGTTGATTAACATCTTCTGGTGAAAAATATTTGCTAGGTAGGAAATAAGAGGGAGTATAAGAGAATAGTGTTCAGTGGCAGTTTGTTCTAGAACTAAGAAGAGAGTCCTTTCAGGTATGTTGGCAATGCAAGTTTGGGGGTTATTTTATTTTAATATTAGCTTATTTTATTATTTTATTGTTAGTCACGATGATTCTTTTTTTTTTTTTAATTTTTTTTTTCAACGTTTATTTATTTTTGGGACAGGGAGAGACAGAGCATGAACAGGGGAGGGTCAGAGAGAGAGGGAGATACAGAATCGGAAACAGGCTCCAGGCTCTGAGCCATCAGCCCAGAGCCTGACGCGGGGCTCGAATTCCCGGACCGCGAGATCGTGACCTGGCTGAAGTCGGACGCTTAACCGACTGCGCCACCCAGGCGCCCCAGTCACGATGATTCTAATGAACACAGCAACTATTTAACAACAGCCATTTGCAAACTCTAGGTCTCTAAAAATGTCCATTATGAAAAAGAATGTTTACAGTAGACTTGGTGACAATCTAGAGTCGTGTGCCTTTAGATTATATCAATAATTCAAATGCTCTTAAAGAAAAGATAACAACGACACATGGGCCTTAAACAGCAGCATTGGAGGTACGCCCATTTCAAGAGATTTCCTTGTCTCAGGATGACAGAATACAGTGGTCAACATGTACGAAATATTAGTGAGCATTATTGTTAAAATATGTGAATCAACCATGCCTATACCAAGAGTTTCTTAATTCCGTTCCCTGTTTCCAGCATTGGTAAACACCAGGGAGGGCAAAAGTTGAGCAAGACAGTGACTGTCCTCAGAGAGATAGCAATCCATCGAGGAGACAGTGTTTTTACCCAGAAAACAAGTTGAGAAGGATTTAGGGCACTAATTAACGGCAGTTGACTTTTCATAGTAACCAGGAAAATAAGCCAAGAGATGGGATTAGGCTGGAAGGGAAAATCTATTTCTAATTACTTTTGGTTGGGTGGCTCTCCCGTTAAGGGGGGGGGGGTCCTTCCAGTCTCCACCTAAATCTGTCTTCCTCCAGAGCGACTTCCCTGACTACGCATTCCTTTCCCTTCCATTTGCCTGCCTTCATGAGATGGGGTGAGAGGCCCTTGTGTTGACCCCCATCGCAGTCTTTTTAATGCCCTTGTGTGGGCTTTGTACTGCGTTGAAGTTTCTGTTTTGTTTTCTGTCTTTGAGGGCAGGGGCAGAATCCGTCTTGCTTGCACGGTCTCTCTGAGCCTCCCACGGTCGCCGTTCACAGACGCACGGGATGATGCATCAGGAATAATCCTGCCTCCTCAGGCCGGTCCGTGTCCACACTGTCTCTGTCCTAGCTGTTCACGAAGTTTGTGGCCAGCATCTAGGCTTTGGCCAGAGAGCCGGCTGCTCAGGCAGTTCTGTGAGCTCAGGTAGAATGCAACCTGCCTCTTAAAGGTGGGCCTTTTCTTGAGAATGGACGGTGGACCGGCCACACGTTATCAGCAGGTCTTCTTTTTTCAGTCCGCTGCAGAGGCGCTGGCCACTGTGTGGAAGAAATTAAAATCACGCATGGGCGGGTGTGGGTGAGGGCAGGGAGGTCTGTGTCGAAGCCCCGACGTTTGGTGTGATAGCGGCGAAGACCATCTTGCTCGGCCCCGTCTTGGGCCGAACTTGGTGTAGGAAGTGAGACCCTGGCCAGATAGGGGAAGAGAGTTGGCCTTTCCCACGCATACCCTGAGGATCTGTGGGGTCACCTGGGTTTTCCTGAATGACCAGAACACTTTTCCCTGGCCTGAACACCGTCTGGTGCCGTCCTTCAGTGTCCACGGGGCCCCCCACACTGACGGCAGTGCTTGCACTGCTCTTCTTCCCTCCGCTGGCCAGAAGAGATACTCTAGAAGATGCTTGAGTCATCCGAAAGCATGAATCCAACCTCTCCTCCCTGGGTGTGGCTCCTAGTGACTTCCTTCCTGCTCCTCTAAAATTTTACAATATTTAGATACTACACAGGATTTGAATACATAATAAATGATAATAATGCTAAGAGTAATGACTGATTAACATCAATGAGAGAGAAGCAATGCCATGATCAACAATCCAAAGGATACAGTTGTTACAGGACATCAGTTATTGGAATCCTATGCCGTCTGAAGTGGCTATTCACACTGAACCACAGAGAAAAAGAGGCCAGCTAATGTAAGCTCTCAAGCATGGGGCCTTACTTGGCCCATGCCTTTCCATTCACTATTTTTACCACTTTGTAGGTGAAGGAATAATGTTATGGATTACATAGACAAAGTAAAAATCTAAGCATGGGTGTGGTCTTACCCAGCAGGCTTTTTAAGAGCTTTGCCATTTGGCATCAGTTGAACATGGGCGATCAGAGATTTTTATTATTTGACCAGGGAAAAGTAGAAAAATCCATCTGTTGTGTGTGTTACCCATTATCTATTTTCTGAAATGGATATGTGACAAATATCCCAAACTTTTGGGGCAATATGTGAAAAATGATGTCTATTTTTAATCAAACCAATTCATAACTAGTGATTTAGACTCAGAACTACTACCATAGGAATAAGGCATTTTTTATTATCATCTAAAATCTTGTTTGGGGCACTTGGGTGGCTCAGTCAGTTAAGCATCCAACTCTTGATTTCGGCTCAGGTGATGATCTCAGGATCGTGACTTTGAGCCCCACGTTTAGTCCCACACTAGGTATGGAGCCTGCTTAGGATTTGCCCCTTTCCCCTGCTCACATGTGTTCTCTAAAATAAAATTAAAAAAAATAAAAATCTTGTCAATTTGCATTAGCAAAACATGTATTTATATTTTTTACAAATAAAGGGACAAAATGAAACTGAATATAATCTATAGGTTTTTGGTTTATATTAACTGAACAACAACAACAACAACAACAACAACAACAGCAAATCCCAAACCTTTAAAGAAACCAAAATACCTTGTTCTTTCACTGAGGACTTATATCCTTAATCTCGGTTCAGATGGAATTTTTATATGGGTGCTAAACAGCACCGAAAATAGGATTTTTAATGGCGAGACTCATAGGCTCTTAACTGCATAATATGGTGAGCAGTGCTATAACTTAGCACTTACAGGGCTTTTGCACATTTTGGAATAGTTTGTTTAAAACTGTCCTAATATGTTTATAGCCCCTTTTCTATTAAGCCTGATTTAAACAGTGCCTTATCAAGGTTTTACTGTATATACAGGGTGGAAATACTTATTTTGTGTACTTCTTTAGCTGGAACCCATAAATCAGATACCCACAATGCAATGGCAGAATTGTATTGGATTTATAATAAACTTGAGAAGGCTTGAGTCACAGCAGACTAATGGCAAAACACCATTCCTGGCATCATTCAAGTACAAAATAAAGAGGAAAGGAGGGGGGAACAGAGAGAACTGCAGAATAAATGAAGTTACGGTCGTAAGACCTTGGCTCTTGCTTTAGAATCCACTATGGTGAAACTTGCTGTTGCACATGCCTTTTGTTGTTGTTTTTCCTGATATTTTTGCACAGTTTAAAATTTATTATTATTATTATTATTATTATTATTATTATTATTTTAGAGAGAGAGCACACGAGCCAGGGAGAGTGGCAGAGGGGGAGGGAGGGGGGAGAGAGAGAGAGAAAGAGAGAGAGAGAGAGAGAGAGAGAGAGAATGAATCAATCTTAAACAGGCTCCACAGTCAGCACAGGGCACAATCCCGTGACCCTAGGATCATGACCTGAGCCGAAATCAAGAGTTGGACGCTCAACCAACTGAGCCACCCAGGTACCCCTCTGATATTTTTGGTTATAGTAATCATGGACCACATCAGAGAACTGTTTCATTCTTGCAAGGTTAGAATTCAGAGAACTTTCTGCCTGTTGCTTGTTTGACTGTTAAAGACCCTACGTGTTTAATGTCATAAACCACAATTAATAAGTCATCAGTTTTGAAGCTTAGTAGTTCTTAGAGAGATTATGTTGGCAGTTAATAAAGGGATTATATTAAAGCACATTTAATGACTGCCTGAAAGGCTTTCTCTGCAGATTCAGCCAACCCCAAAGGCACTGTAAAAATAAATAATAGGGAAAATTATAGCACACTCAGGATGGTCAAAACAGGAAGCATAGCTGATGTCTCTCGATTTGTTTCTCTTTTACACTGGTATAAACTAAATTATCAGAATAAACTATGACTTGTATCTGTTAGACTATCTTTGAGCAAGTTAGACTGAACTCAGATATTGGGATTGACATCTAAGATGAATAATGACTTTAGTGATTATATTTTCTTAACAAAAATCGGGAATCCAGTTCTGTAAAATATAGTGGAAAAAACAAGACAAAGTATTTTAACTTGTACAGTCATGGAGTGTTGGGGGATTTCTTTCTGTCCTTTTTCAGATTCTCCAAATACAATTTAAGACAGCTTATGAAAATACACATGCATAAAGATGAGAGAGGAGATCTTAGTGGCTTGGCCCTTCCCAATTCATCATGGTTTTATCCTTGTTTTCTCCTCCCCCTGGTATGTTGTCCCCTACTTTTTCAACTGCTGGCTTCTTATCCTTGTGGTCTCAGCTTAAGTGTGATGGCTTTGTTGCGTTCTTACTTTTCTGCTAAAAGTGGCTAAGGAATGAAAGGACAAGGGAGTCTGGGGTTTATCCACTCAGCAGTGTCATCCAGGACCCAAATCTGTTCATCTTTCTGCTCTCCTATCCTCAGCACATGGCTAGACACAGTCCTGTCACCTTATGACTGGAAGCTGTCCGCTGGAGTTTCATGCATCACAGGTGTTTATGGTGACGTTCCCACAAAGAAGAAGGAGCATTTGTGGCTTCATGTCACTTCTTTGGTTAGGGATTAAAAACACATCCAGGAAGGTGCCCTTCAGGTGTCCCTGTATGTCTCATTGGATCAGGCCTGAATGATTCCATGTCAAGGGGGTAGAATTACATGGTTGGCTTACAGTCATCAGCATTTACCTCCTGGGGCTGGGGATGAGCCATTTTCCTGGAGTGCAGTAAACACCTGAAGTAAAGCAGGCAATGAAAATGGAGAAGGCCACCAACATCCCTCCCATGCTTGTCCTGGGCCTCAGGTCTAGGGTAGGTAGCTTCCTCCCTCGCATCTCCTGACTTAATCCTCTCCTAGCACCAAGCATAATCTGGACTTTGTTTTTTTAAGTTTATTATTTATTTTGAGAGAGAGAGGATCCCAATCAGGGTCCACACAGGCAGCACAGAGACCTGCGTAGGACCGGATCTTACAAACTATGAGATCATGCCTTGAGCCAAAACCAAGAGTCAGACACTTAACCAACTGAGCCACCCAGGTGCCCCTGTACTTACTTTATCAATAGGATGCGTTTTTTTTTTTTTTAATGTCCCCGAACTCTCTAAGAGTAGGGACTTTGTTCACTGTTGTATCCTTAGTACGAAGCACAATGGAGATGAGTAGGAAGTATTTTTACTAATAGTACAAAAAAGGAATTATATAATTCACAGTATCATCAAACATTAATCTCTTTACTTAGAAGAAATGAAACCTTCCCTTATACAAAGACCTATTTTTTTTTCTTTTTGGCTCATAAAAGAAACATGATGAAATAATACCCCAGTGAGGGTATATTGTTCCCAAAGTCTTGAGTCACCGTAAACAGCTGATCTGAAATTCACAGATATAACAACTGTGTATGAGTCAGGCTCCTGGTAGGAAGCAAACAACACACCCTGAGTGAATTAAAGGGATTTTAATGGAGAGCCCAGGTGTAGGGACAAGTGAAAAAGCAAGTGATGGTAACAGTGAGTCACAGCTAAAAGCTGTTACCATGCCAGACCAGAGGGGCACAAAGAAGCAGCTGGTCTGGGTTTCGATTAGAGCTTTAGCAGCAGCAAGAGGGCTCCTTGACGGGTAAACTCCAGACACAGAGCCACAGCCAAACTACAGCCTGGCAGGAGGCAGCCAGGAGAAGACCCCAGCCTCCCTCTCTTCTTACCTTTAAATTGTCAGAACCAAGCTGGAAGTCAGAGGGGAAGGTCTATTCTCTATCTATCTATCTATCTATCTATCTATAGTGTATATATACTATATACCATATACTATATAGATAGGTTTAGATTAGAGATATAATGTAGATTATAGATATAGTATAAACCTTGGGTTCCCTTTGGCTTCTACGTAGACCGATAATACATACATATATATGTAAATTTAAATATGCATCTGGGAAAGCAGAGCTCCTAGCTCAATTCTGCCATTTTTTTCCACTCAGAATCCATTATTGCCCTTTGCTTGTTGTGCTTTCCTTAAAAAACAAAAACAAAAACCTCACACTTACATCTCCAGTGTAAGGGCAACGCAAAATCCCCCTTAACTGCCGTATTATTTCAAGGGAAGTTAACCTGCTGGTATTCTAACCTGGAAGGTAAGTCGTAAACTTTAATCACTACCGGTGTTCTTTATATCAGGTGGCAGGAAACCGTGGAAGAAGGAAACAACTCACTGACAGCAAACACATCTGTTCTTGCTGCTGCTTCCGTCATGCTATTTACATGAACACTCGTGGTGCCTTTCTTTCACTACCAACTTCACAGTCTCCTTAAGACCTAATTCATAAGGAATTCAAGTCTTTGTTGCTTTCTTACAGCTTTCCATTGATGTCCGTGGAGTTCCAAGATTCAGGCCACCGGCAAATCCTTTCTCTTCCAGGGGTATACGCAGGGGTGATTGAGCGGTTCACATCTATTAGACCCACTTCTTAAGCCACTGGCCTTGTTCAGTCACAAGAATTTCCTTGGGAATTTCTTACTTTAACCTTGTGGACGATGGATGCCCATTGATGAAAGAATCAGTCAGTCGTTCAGGCTGTTAATGCCATTTCAGGTGTTGAAATCAATTTATTAAAACCCAAGCCCCGAGAGAGTGCATGCGTGTAAATAAATGTAGCCCAGATTTAATATGGGACTTCGTCATCCACTGGCTTCCGATGGAAACTGGGATGTGTAGGTTCTGAGTTCTCAGGCTCAAGTATGCTTCCCGAATGCCGCATCCCACGTGTCAGAATCCCATTTCTTCCCGACCAGGGAAGAATCTTCGCATCGGAGATCTGCGAGTGTAGGGCAGACATGGTTGAATATGAGGCTGTGAGGCTTCTATCTCCAGCATTTTGAATTAAGCCAATGCTTTAAATCTGTATTTCCCCTGAGGTACGTTCCCAGGCAGCCAGGAATAGTTGTTCCTCCTCACAGTCTTGGTTAAACACCATTGTGACTTTGGTACCTATGTGCCGATCTTCCCTCCGCCTGACCTGCATCCCACACTATCAGCAGCTGTAGGTTTGAGCAATAGTGACGCCACTGTGGGCCACAGGGTTTCCAGGCCCATCTTCGTCTTCAGGGAGGAGGTGTATGTGTTGATGAAATACATGAGCAATCCTGTGCTGTTCTCCTGTATTGAGGGTGTGCTTTGGGAATATCTCCAGTAGTCTTCAGCGGTCGGCGGTGGGGTGGGGGGTCCCTGTAGGAGACAGTAGTCACGACCAAAGAATCACCTGAAGAGAGTTTAATGATGGGCTATTGAATCACCAAGGGACTGGTAAGTGCCGAAAGCTGTTAGCTCCGTGGGGCCTGAGGGACTGTGGAGAGGAAGCTGTTCTGGGGAGGAGAGAGAAGCCGAAACAGAAGGAGAACAGCCACGTGACAGGAGCAATGGCCACAGATCAAATGAGGCAGCCCCTCCCAACACGGTAATCTGGCAGGGAGAGGGCAGGAATAAAAATATCTTCCCTTGGTCCTCCTCCCACAGTAGATGTTTCTGTGTCTCTCGCTGCCTACATCTAATTGGTAGCCAGAGTGTAAGAAAGCCTGGGAATTGTAGCCTATAGATTTCAGCCCAGAAGAACATAGATCAGAGCAGGAGAGGAAGGAAAGGAAAAATGGAATCTAACCAGAGCATCTCGTCTCTTCTTTCTTGCTAGTAGAAGATGACTAGGGGTGGATAATAGAACTCTGCTACATGGTTCTGAGAGTACTGCATTTGTGAAACGAGTTAAATACCACGTAGTTATGACTTTATAATTATTTCGATCATCGTTTTCCCCAAAAGCCCTACAGGGAAATGAAATCGGCAAAACAAAAATAATTCCGTTTTGATTTTCCTAAGATTTTTATGAAGTTTTCTTTTTGGTCACTGTAGATATGTTTGAGGTTCTGGATGAATTCAGAAATCATCGTTCCAAACGTGCTGTGTCAAATGCACATTCGGTAGCAGTAATTCTCAAAGGCACCCTCTGGAGAAAGGAATTTCAGTCTTTAACGGATTTAACTGGTTGATACAGAGAAGAGGCAGACAACGTAGGAACGAGACCTGGTGACGGTAGCGTGGCCAAGACTAGCACGTGGGGGCCCATGGTCCGCTTTGTGAATCCTGGCTTTGCCAATTGCTAGCTACGTAAACTGGAGAAATTATTTAAATTCCCAGTCACGACCGACTCATCTATAAAATGGCAATACAATAATAATCCTCTTTATTAGAGAATATGAACTAAAGTAAACACATTAGAAGCTGACTAGCTTAGCACCTGCCATATGGTGGGACGTGAATTGTAGCGAATCTTTTCCTCTGCTGCTTTTCGTGTTTTCTGAGCTGCCTCAAAAACCATTGGGAGCCAGGAAGGGAGTCTGTTTCTGAAAACTAGATTTGGCATAATATAAGCAATACACACTTTCTCTCAGCGCACTGTCCTCCAGAGTGGATTGGAAGGAAAAAAGGAGAAAGAAGGAATATATCTGCATCTTATATAAGAAGACATTCAGGGCAAGAGCACACACTAGCTTATTAGTTCTCAGTCCCACTGCGTCATTGGCAACCCAAGACTCAGAATTAATAATAAGGAAACAACGCTTGGGTGGGAGAGCTTTGGAATGCATTATAAAGGAGACATAGCCGTTTTTCATGCAGACATGTGGTAATATTCCCTTGCTAGCAGTTACATTTAAACTTGGTACGGAGTGAATGGGGAACATAAGATTTTGATGTTAGATTACAAAGGACTATAGTGACACACTTTAATTGCGTGGTTCTTTTTGTTTTTTGTTTTTTTTTTTTGAGACAACATTCTAGATGCTGAGGTGAGATGGGGGGGTAGGGGGTGGTGGGAAGAAAGACACAGAGAGAAAGAGACAGAGAGAGAGAGTTTGCTGTATATGTTGTCATTTAGTTATTTAGTTCATAGAGTTGGCAAATATTGGTAGATGGGTAAATTTTGTTTCGTGTCTAAGCTTTTCTCTCAATCTTTTAGGACCTTATTAATTATAAGCATCATATAGGTATTTCTATGATACCAAACCTTGATGGTAATAGAATTCCACCAGAGTGGAAATATTCTCCAACCAAAGTCTACTAAGTGGACAGCTAAATAAAATTCATCCTATTTAAACTTCTTGCCCAGTTTCCAAATATATTATATTGAAATTTTCCTTTATTTTATTCTGATATTCATTATGTATTTGTTGAAAACTTGCTCCTCACTCTAAACTACATTAGGTACTCTAAGTAATACAGAGAAAAAGAAAGTGTTGCCTTAAGAATGTTTAAATGTAGTAGCTTATTTAAATCTGTATAGACTACGCAAATCACGTCTTTCACTGAAAAACTGAAAAGATAATATATATTCTAACCTAATGAATTCGATAAAAGAAAAGCTACAGTATCATATTGTGTGATAAACATTTACCACATTTTTGTAATTCCTTACTGAGGAGAAATGGACTGAGCTTTGAGTTGGTATGTGTAGATTGCTAAATATTGTTCAATGAATTCCTGCCATGTCTCGGGTGTAAAGGAAGGACATTCATTTGAACATTTCCTCTGATTGGTATGAATTCAGATCTGTTTAACAGCCTCAGTGAATATTTTAGAATACACAATAAGAATTTTATTATACCATATAGACTATAGACTGTCTAGATCTTCTGTGGTAGATCATTGCTCTTTTTGATGCAGATCTGTGTTACTATTATATTATGGAAGCTTGAGTTACAAATATAGTTAAATATGTTAATTAGGACATGATTGCACATCTCAGGGGACATACACGAATATGCTTTTTTGTTTGTTTGTTTCTCGGACCTGGCACAGGGTTTATGTAGCTGTTTACTGGCAACACAGAGTAGGTAGTAGTTGTTTCTGATGCTCTCAAGTGATAGTCCAGCAAAAGATAAAATCAGTATTTTTGCTTGCATGTATTAAAAACAGTATCATAGGGGCGCCTGGGTGGCTTAGTCGGTTGAGCGGCCGACTTCGGCTCAGGTCATGATCTCACAGTCCATGAGTTCGAGCCCCGCGTCGGGCTGTGTGCTGACCGCTCAGAGCCTGGAGCCTGTTTCAGATTCTGTGTCTCCCTCTCTCTGACCCTCCCCCGTTCATGCTCTGTCTCGCTCTGTCTCAAAAATAAATAAACGTTTAAAAAAAAAAAAACTATCATATTCAGTATGGAATCGCATACTGGAAATAATCTTCTCCTAGAACTCCAAGCCATTTTTTCCATCATAATTTTTGGTGCTTCTTTTGAAAGTCTGATGACATATTGATTTTTAATCTATTTGAAGATTGAAGCCTTGGCCCTATGGACACTGTTGAAATTTTCTTTTATTATTTTTTTTGAAAAATTTTGAAAACATTTGAAAACTTGCCTTTTGTGGTTTATTGTGCTGGGTTTAGGTGAGTCATGTCAATATGGAAGTTCATATCAGTTCTGGGGAAATTTGTTGAATTAAAAAAATTTATTTCACTTAATTATTTTCATTTTACCCTTCTGGAAATCCTATTGTTTGGATTTGGACTTCTTGGATAAATTAGTTTTCTTATCCTCTTTTTTATACAGTTTCCCTTAACTTTGGTGGTGTTATTGCTTTTGTTTTCCTGTCTTCATGGAAAGTCCCTTAAGTTTGTCTTTCAGACTTTTCTGTTGAATTTTTGTTACTGTTACTTTATTCCAACTTCCAGGGACTCTTTAGAATCCTCTGTATGTTCTTTTTGTATAGTCTCCTGTTCTTGTTTCATCAATAAAATATCTTTTCAAGGTATTAAGGACACCAATGATAGCATTAAAAAAATCTGCTCAGAGCACTAATTTCCCTTCAATCCCTTGTTTTGGTTTTATGTCTGTTATGGTAGAAGCTTTATCTCAATGCCTGCTGGTCTTGCTTGTCTACTCATATTTAGGAGACAGTCACTGAACAACTTTCAGAAGCTCAAGAGTAGGGATACTGTGGACATTGCCCCCCGTGGCTCTCATTATATGGTGATCTGATAGGACTGTTTCACAAAGAACCTCCATGTGTGTGCACCTTGGCTTGGTGTATCTCACAGTGTAGCTGGACATTCTAAGGCTGATTACCTAAATTTGATTAATCCACGGAATCTTACTGTTCCATGGAAACTTTCATCTAATCCCTGTATTTTCAGTACAATACTTATACCCTGGAGCCCTAGTGCCTCTCCAGAATGCAAAGGAGGCAAGGGGTCTGCCAGATTCACAGGGTTATGGAGGAAATCCGGTGTCTATATCTGATCTTGTGTTTCGAATGCTTCCCTACATTTCAGCTTCCAGGTGTTATTGATGTTTCTTTTGCCTCAGCTTTATGGGATCTGAAGCACGAGCTAGACTTTCGGGCTGGGTGGCTTAAAACAATAACAATGTATCATTTCTCACAATTCTCTGGGCAAGTGGTGTGTTCTTCTTCTGCCTGTTTTGCCCCTATACCTGGAAGGTTGATAGGGAGGGGCTTAGCTATACTAACTGAGTGGGAGTCTGTCTCTCTGTCTCCATGTTGTCCCCCTTCCTTTAAGATACTAAACTGGTCTTCCTCACAAGATAGACAGCCTCATTCCCAAGGTGCCCAACATCCCAGCATTTATCAAGCCTCTGCTTATTTTACATTTGCTGATGTTCCATTGACCAAGCAAGTCACATGACCATGCTGAGAGTGAATGGGAGCCGTTAGGGCAACAGTGTACCACAGTGGTCACACCAACTTGTATTCCCACCAGCAATACGGGTGTTCCTGTTACTCCATAGCCTCCCCAATACTTTATAGTTTCTGGTTTTAGTGGTTATGCCATTTTCAAGTGAGTCCAGCGTGTGTATACTGTTTTCTTGTTGTGATTTGATTTTTATTTTAATGTCAATGAATGACGTTGAATAACTTTTTAGATACAGTGAAACCTTGGACTGTGAGTAACCTGTTATGTGAGTGTTCCGCAAGATGAGCAAACATTTCTAATAAATATTAACTTGGCCAAAGGGCAATGTCTTGAAATATGAGTAGTATGTGATGCCAAACGTCATACAATCACAACTGAGCCAATGAGTCTTCTCTCTCTCTTTCTCTCTCTCTCTCACTGCGAGACTGTGGGTGATCGTCTCCCATGCTTGGATGCTCAGTCTCGGGCCTTGGTATTTGGCAGAGTTCAGTGATTTTTCAGAATGTTGGAAAGTGCCCACAACGGGTGCTAACTTATTTTTTGTCACTTCAAAGCACCTAGGGACAGTCCTTTGCTTTTCATAGAAGACTGAGCTTAGGAATGCTTTGCTTCATTCTAGGTCAAGCTATCTGCAGATACAGACCTTTTCCTGTTGCCTTATTGCCAGTTATATTAAATAGAGTATATGACAAGAGTTTATTAATACTGTACTGTAGTCAACTTCTGTTAGTGACAGTGAAAGTCGTCCTACACAGTAACCCTCCTCTCTGTCGTCTCCCTCACGCCAACCACGAAGGTTTTCAAAGTTAAGCGCAGGTTAATTTATTTTATTTATATTTTGTACTTGCTTTATTTTGTATTATATTACAGTATTGTGATCACTTTTATAAGGAATATTTTGGGGTTGCGGAATGAATCATCTCAGTTTCCATTATTTTTTATGGGGAAATTTGTTTTGATATACAAGTGCTTTGGATTACAAGCATGTTTCTGGAACAAATTATGCTTGCGATCCAAGGTTTTACTGTACTTGCATTGGTTATTTTTTATTAGTTTTTTTGTACTGTCTGAAACCACACAAATTTTCTCTCTTACCGTTCTGGAGGTCAGATGTCCTAAAATCGAAGTGTCGACAGGGCTACATTCCCTTTGGAGGCTCTAGGAGACAACTTGTCTCCTTGCCTTTTTGACCTTATGGAAGCTGCCTGCATTCATGGCTCCTGCTCCCTTCCATATGCAAAGCCAGCCTCCTGGTGTCTTTTGGTCTCTCTCTCTCTCTCTCTCTCTCTCTCTCTCTCTGAACTCTGATTCTATCATCTCGTCACCTTCTTTGATTCTGACCCTTCTTCTTCCATCTTTTAAGGTGCCCTGTGATCACACTAAACCCAATCAGATATTATCTAGAATATCTTGGATAATCTCCCTGCATTAAGGGCCTTAATTTAATCACATCTGCAAAATCCCTTTATCATGTAAGGTAACATCCTCACAGTTTCTAGGGATTGGGGCATAGGCATTTTAAGGATAGGCCATTATTCAGCCTGCCACACTACTTTTGCCGTATCATCCTCTGTTATATTACTCTGTTATAGTATTTGCTTCTGTTCATTTAAGTTAAAATATATATATATATATATTTTTTTTTTAATTTTTTTTCAACGTTTATTTATTTTTTTGGGGACAGAGAGAGACAGAGCATGAACGGGGGAGGGGCAGAGAGAGAGAGAGACACAGAATCGGAAACAGGCTCCAGGCTCTGAGCCGTCAGCCCAGAGCCTGACGCGGGGCTCGAACTCACGGACCGCGAGATCGTGACCTGGCTGAAGTCAGACGCTTAACCGACTGCGCCACCCAGGCGCCCCTAAAATATATTTTTTTAAATATTCAGTTTCACAGACCCTATTTTTAACGATGTATTTTTGAGTCCGCTGTGGCAACTAAGAAATTTAATGTAAATTTAGGGTATATAATAACTTGGTAAAAGAAAAAACTTAATGACAAAATGAATAATCACCCTAACTTTTAAAGTTTGTTGGGTGTAGCTTTAAACCAACTTGCCAACATTTTATCTATGGCTTCCTCCTTAAAATAGCCTGAAAGTGTAGCCGGTGGAATTGTATGTTCTCTTCATTCATCAGTGCATGAGTTTATTTCTCCCAGCAGAAATAACGGAAGTGGTTACAGAGTAGGGATGGAGTGACCTGGATCTGTCTTTGGTCCTTTTTTTTCCAGGAGAAGGGATCAGTGATTGATTACTGACTAAATTAAAGAATGACTAAAACCACTGGTGTTATTTTCCGCTCCAGCACCTTGGTTTCTTTTGTGTGGCTTGCTTTAAATATTCAGCTCTCTTCTCCTCACTGCAAAGCAAACATGCCTCGTTAATCTCTTAACTGTGTCTTCTCAGTTTATGTCTCCGCTGATCCTTATCTCTCACCTTCTGCATATTTTAGCATTGTATATAAACTTATTTTTTGTGGGGCTCAAATATTTATTCTCGAAACAAATTTTAATTTCCTCAAAAGAACTGCTTCTCTTTCTGGAACTTGAATTGTAACTAGCACCATTGACGCTTCATGGCCCTCTGTTAGGAGCTCAACATTTATTACATCTGTTTATCCAAATCTATCTATCTCTCTGTCTCTTTCTATGTCATCTATTCATCACCTGTCCTTATCTCTTCTGTCTCTTTCTCTTTCTCTCTCTCTTCCTTCTTAGGGAGTGATAACATTTTTTTCTATACGTAATAAAATTTTAAATTAATTTTATATTTGGCAAGGCATCAAAATTAATTACAGGACCCTGCTTTTTGAGAGTTTTATTAGAAACGTTTTGTGATCATTTTAGTGGTGAGATGGTTCAAAGGAAGGTGTCTGGGTTTTGCACTCTTGACATATATACACTCTTCTTTGGGAGGACATCAGCTCGTCTGACAGAATGTCCTAAGTGTTGCCAGTGCATAATAATTTGCATTAATGTATGAAAATCCTCTAATGATCACATTTGTATCAAGCTGCTTGGGATTTGTGCAAAACCATGAGTCAGGGAGAGAAGGAAGCAATGACAGATGGGTGGAGAGTCTCAGTTATTGGAAAGGAGCATCTTTTCTCATGAATGTCATTTTCCATTTAATTTCATGTTGTCATTGAAAGACCCTAATGCATCCGTTGAAAGAAGAGTCTTGTAGGGAATGACATTTGGGAGAGCGCCAACATGGGACACAACCTGAGGCTGGAAATGCTGGTCTGTTTGGCAGCTGCAAGGAGAACAACTGTTTGGCATCGAATTACTTGGTAGGAAGCCTCTAGAATCAGCAAAGGATTAAAAATAGAAAGATGGGACGGGTTTCTATGGCTTCAGAGGGAGAGAATTCAATTCCCCTGGCTGCAGGGATAAATCTGCAATGCCAGAACCTTCCTTAGAATGTATATGCCAGAGTGTTAGATGACAACCAGGGATGGCCACAGTAAAAGGAGTAGTTAATTCTGTTCTAAATCACTCTGCCAGTCATGCTCCATGACCTTGCGTATTATTTAATTAAACTGTATCTGAATTGGCTCAGAGCATAATAATGCTGTTCCTCCCTCACAGGAGACATTTCAAGGCTATTTAACCATAAGATGGGGGACTGATCATCTTGACATGACTTTTCCACAGATCAGGATCCTCAATCCAGGGTTGATTTTATTCAAAAATTTTGGATTGCTTCCCACACCTTTGGCATATATTTGTATTTTTCAGAGTATTCTCTTTTGTGACTAGAAATACATTTCTCCGTTACAAAGCCAAGAGTAGGATTCTCGTTGCCTTGTTCTTCTGAGAGTACAACTAGTAATTGCCAATGAATCATAGATCCATGCTACTCAAAATTTAATTTGCACAGGAATCACCTGGGATCTTGTAAAAAGACAGATTCTGGTTCAGTAAGTCTGTTGTGAGAGGCCCTTTCATTATTTAAAAAAATTTTTTTAAACATTAGCTAGTGGCACCAGCTCCCTAGCTTCCCACCCTACTTCTCATGGTGGTAATCCCCGCTGTCTCCTTGGCCTAACCTAGGATGGCAATGGTGGTGATTCCTCTTGCACTATGATTTGGCTGCTTCTTGGTGCCCACACTGATTAGACTATTTGGTTGAGAGGGAGAACGTGGTAGAGAGCTTCATCAAATTCAGAATATCTTGTCCACAAACAGAATGTGATTCATAGCCGTCCTGGCATATGATCTGGCCTCAGTCACTTTACCGTGTTGTTCTTTCCCTGTTCTCAGAACCAGAGCCTGATTCAATATCTGTTCCCCAGCCCTGCTGTGCCAGAAACCAGGATTTGTGCATTTGTGTATTTCTAAATGGATCATTAGAAATTGGGACCCATTTCCTCCTTGACTGAATGGTTTTAGCTGGTTGAATGAGACTAAATTTGATAATATCCCCAAATAAGTTATTTTTACAGTCCACAATTAATGATCAGCACAAGGTGATTAATGTTGCTTTCTTATGATCGTGTTTGTATCATAAAATTATATGTCAGAACTCGTAGTCTTTCCTGATTCCCCAAGGTCTGATGATCACCTGCAGAATTTAAACAAATTCACCACACCATTTTATGAGACATGATTGAATTTTACATGTTAAAGTCTTGTAAATAATATTCATGATAGTATTTGCTATTAGTCAATATGCTACAGTAGTCAGTATGTTCCAGTGTAATATGAAAATTCTGATCTTCAGTAAAATAGGCTTCTGTAGTTGTCTTCCCTTTCAGATTGTATCAAAATCTGGCAAGATCTTGACTCAAATAACTTATTTGGAGAGTTTCACTTTTGCAAATAGAAATGCAGTTTGGGGGCTAAAACATGGAGGTCCTTTTGCCTGTTAACTGAGTCATGAGGTCAGGAGTATATCATTCAGTAATGTATACACTGCTTTAGATATTTGCTGCACAAAGTGACTTATATAGGGAATTTTGTGTTAAGAAATGTTGGAAAGGCTGCAGAAGGCATCAGAGCCTAAAGCTTGTTTTCAGACTTATCACAACAGTTCTGGTCCAGAGAGTAGGAAGATACCGGTATTCCCCTGATAAGGAAACTATTGGAAACCACTGCTGATGGTCACTGAAGTGAATGTATCAGTATAAGATCGTGAGGGGTGCAAAACCTCGTATCTGCCACAGCAAGCCTTTGCTTACCAGATCTAAAGGAAGAACAGTATGGTGTCTGTCATCCTTGCATTTTCAAAGTCTCATGGGAGAGAATCTCACTGTCAGAACATAGACTGAAGTCACAACTTTGGAATCAAAGGAATGTGAGAAACACAGCTCTCAGGTGACCCTGGAAAGAGCAAAAAATACAATCAAATAAACACTGGTTTCCAGAACAATACTTGTTACACAGAGGAGATGGCATTTACTGAATGGCTTAAGGTTTTAGGATATTTACCCAGTTGGTTAACATCTCTGTTTTACAAGGTGAGAGACAAATCCTTTTAAACTGTCTGGGGACCTTCTGAGAAATTTCAAAGTTAGAGGTTAAAGTGACTCCATTTAGGATTTGTTTTGGGAAAAGACCAAAAAGTTTGAGCATTTGATTAAATTATGTGACCAAAGTGACAGGAAGATTTTAAAGGCAAATACAGAAGGGGCACCTGGGTGGCTCAGTCGGTGATCTCACAGTCTGTGGGCTTGAGCCCCGTGTTGGGCTCTGTGCTGACAGCTTGGAGCCTGGAGCCTGCTTTGGATTCTGTGTCTCCCTCTCTCTCTCTGCCCCTCCCCTGCTCATGCTCTGTCTCTCTCTGTCTCAAAAATAAATAAAAAAAACATTAAAAAATTAAAGAAAAAAGGCAAGTACAGAAGGTTACATGGTTGTGAACAAAAATAGCTCTCTTAATATTGAGAAGACTGGGTTTTCTTAAGTAATTAAAGACCCAATAAAGACAACAGGAAGCACAGTAAATTATTTGGTAAGCCACAGAATCTTTGCTTTCTGGGTTCACTACCCAAAAGATAAAACAACAACCACCAGAAAACAAAACAAACAAACAGAAACTTTCACAATCTCTAATCAAGAGCAGACTGATAGTCCAAGAAAATAGAGAGTAAACCAAATTCTAAAATGCAACAGTATACTTTTGTATTAAATCTCATTCTTCTAAAACCTTAAATAAATACATTCCAAACTTAGCTAGCTTGATTAGCTTGATCATACATAAAATGCCTTTTCCAAGATTCTTTTTCCACAAATCTTCCATGACTTTTTAAATCATTCATATTTTGTCTAAGTTTTTTTTTTTCTTTCTCATTCTCGAACAGTTGGTCATTTTACTTTCCTTACCTACTTTCCACAAGCTATTTCCTTTCATTTTTATTTCAGTGTAGCTTTAATCACATATATTAATTGGAATTCTTAACCCTTAGAATACTTAATTCCTCGTGAAAATTAAGAAGGAAGCACTTGTGAGCTATCACATCTGTGGATTGGCAAATTTTCAAGTACATTTCATAATTTCCAGAAGTATATTCTTTCTCAGTGTAAATTTTTCAGTGTGGCACGAACATGTGGACCAAACTAATAGAACCAAATGTCTTTAGTTTCTTTGTAAAGCCAAAATAGGATAAACCTATGTTCACTGATTCATGCCTTAGTATTTTATCTTACTTGGAAATGATCTGTGTATTCAGAGAATATCCATCATTTCACCTATCTCAGTATAACTTAGGTTTCAAGTTATCAAAAAGTTTTGGAAACTATTTTTAAGTAGACATGCTATAAACCGTAATTATTATTGAAATGTTCCTCTATAAACTTTTACCTTCCATCTATTTAATTAACTTGTTCCTAATAATTATGTTTATGTCAGTTATGAAGCTTTCATGAGACATTAAACAGAATTTTTTTCAGCTACCTATTAAGTTATTCTCACTGACAGATTCTGTAACAGAAATAACATGAGCTTATTTGACTTCTAGTAAACGTATGTTTAATGCTGATAACTCTAAAGACATGCTTGTTTTAATTAAACCAACAAACTTAAACTAGCTTTTATTTGCCTAAGATTAGCCTAGATCATGTGAACTTGTAAAACATCTGAGTAGTTTCTGTATTTCTGAGAGTATCCTTGAGTTATGCAAACACTGATTGTCTTTAAGCTAATTAAATAGAGCTCTTTACAAATTAATTTTGTCAATGCCATCTGGAGGTAGAAAAAAATCACACATTTATAATCGACATACACACGCATACAGACAGATGCAGACAGAGATCTAGCTTTCACTTGAAAATTTTAGCCACAGGATGGGTACAATAATGCAAAACTCACTCCATGTTGTATTTAGGGCAGATAGTAAGTTAAGGTTAGCGGCTCAGATGGCTAAAACTTTTTACTAATATTACTGGAAGAGACTTTAAATATTTTTCATAAGTCTAGTTTTTAAAATAGTCTTTCTTTCCTTCTAAATATATATATATATATTTAATGTTTGTTTTTGAGAGAGAGAGAGAGGCAGAATGTGAGCGGGGGAGGTGCAGAGAGAGAGGGAGACACAGAATTGGAAGCAGGCTCCAGGCTCCAAGCTGTCAGCACAGAGCCCAACGCAGGGCTCAAACTCACAGACCGTGAGATCATGACCTGAGTTGAAGTCGGACGCTTAACCGACTGAGCCACCCAGGTGCCCCAACTTTCTTTCCTTCTAATAAGAATCCCTTTGGTTCCTGAAGAAGACCACGTAGAATACTTAAATCTTTTCTCTGTAGAAAGAATGCAAGTTCCACCATAAAGGGTTTCTGTTTCCTAAATCCAGATCTTTTGCAATATCTGTAGGCCTTTTGAGATGAATAAAGGATGTTTGGGGATTGGTAAAAAGGATAGACTGGCTTTGAATTCTTTCTAGAGCCATACTTCTGATCTTACAAAGACTAGCTTTTTAAAAAAAAATTTTTTTTTTCAACGTTTTATTTATTTTTGGGACAGAGAGAGACAGAGCATGAATGGGGGAGGGGCAGAGAGAGAGGGAGACACAGAATCGGAAACAGGCTCCAGGCTCCGAGCCATCAGCCCAGACCCCGACGCGGGGCTCGAACTCCCGGACCGCGAGATCGTGACCTGGCCGAAGTCGGACGCCCAACCGACTGCGCCACCCAGGCGCCCCAAAGACTAGCTTTTATTTTATTTTATTTTATTTTTTTTTGATTAATTTTTTTTTATTTTTTTATTTTTTTATTTTTTCATATTATACTTTTATTTATTTATTTATTTATTTATTTATTTATTTATTTTTTAATTTTTTTTTTCAACGTTTTTTATTTATTTTTGGGACAGAGAGAGACAGAGCGCGAACGGGGGAGGGGCAGAGAGAGAGGGAGACACAGAATCGGAAACAGGCTCCAGGCTCTGAGCCATCAGCCCAGAGCCTGACGCGGGGCTCGAACTCACGGACCGCGAGATCGTGACCTGGCTGAAGTCGGACGCTCAACCGACTGCGCCACCCAGGCGCCCCATTTATTTTTTTTTATTTATATATGAAATTTATTGTCAAATTGGTTTCCATACAACACCCAGTGCTCATCCCAAAAGGTGCCCTCCTCAATACCCATCACCCACCCTCTCCTCCCTCCCACCCCCCATCAACCCTCAGTTTGTTCTCAGTTTTTAA
>NW_024412421.1:27272488-27375388 GCF_014898765.1 Herpailurus yagouaroundi | reverse complement strand
TAATTAATTCTGCAAAGACCCTATGTCAAAATAAAGTCACATTCAGGTGTCCTGAGTAGACATGAACTTGGGGAGCATAGTGTTGAACCCACTACAGATGGATTCTCTGAATGATATATCTTAGACAAAGATCCAAAGAAGGCACAGCAAGGTTTTTAGTTAGAATTCTGCTTCATTGACTAGTAGAAAATACGACCTTAATAAACCAATCCTGGAAAATTCTGTGTAGATTTCTTCATTATTTATAAGAATTTTCTTATAATAGTGATTTATCTATCAAACAGCATGGTTATGGGCTTTGAAGGAAGTAGTAATTACAAAAGTTTGTTGATAAGTCTAGAAAACTGTCCATATCCAAATGCACCGTGAGTTTAATTTTATTATCATTGTTTCCTTTTTTCTCCTCTGTTCTCTACTGGCCAATTTCAAAAGCCATTGGACATCCTGCATATTAGAGAAAGATTTTAGGAAGACAGTTTTTCATATATATGTAAAACTTGTCATTAGTAGCCGTTTCTAGTTTGCTCTTTGCTGATTTTCAGACATCGTTGATGATGTCAGAGAAAGAATACGTATGCAACCCAGGTCAGTCAATTGGAGTCCTTTCCAGAAACTGAGGAATGGAGGGCATCGTGCAAAAAGAATTACAAGATGAAGTGATAGCTGTGTTCTTTTGCCAGTTCACTAATTCCCGCCTCCTCCACCCCACAGCCACGGATAATTAATGGAAGTGTGCTTCTCTGACTCTCCCCCTAGTCCCCTCGTCTATCAGTGTACCTCTGCTACCGTATATGAGTGTGGACCGAGGACTCTTCCGTCCTGCCCAGGCGACTTCTGTGAGTTCCAGACATACCTAGCCATGCATTTATTCAGGCTCTTTGATCTCTCCAAGACCTTTCAGATTTACCACTTGGGTGCAAACCATGCTTGGGGCCCCACCCTTTCCCCAACCCCACCCTAAAACCCGCCTCTTTTGTGTGTCTCCTGTCGCAGTGGATGACCTTCCTGGCCACTCAAGCGTGTGGCCTGGAAGCCTATGAGTCACCCTGTTGCCTACGTCTCCCATCGCCCCCCACCAGTCCCTGCATCCCCCACCTCTGCCTCTGTCAACCTAATGTAGACGGTAATCCCCCTCGCCTCCAGTGACCTCTGCAAACCTGTGTGGCTTTATAATTCTTAACCACAAGTTGTTACTTCTTCCTCTGTACCGCACACACTGCCTCTGGGATTATTTTGAAAACCTTCTAGTCATCACATCATTTAATCTCTAACTATTTGTATCCACCTATACGAGATCAGGAGTTTTTAAAAAAGCATACCTACAGGTTCATTGTCACAACTGAAGCATTAACCACGATTCAAGGATTGACTAACTATTTAAACTTCCCCAATTTTGTCTCTTTTTTATTTTTTACCCCCTCATACAGTTTTTTTTTTGAGTCAGGATTTCTTGTAGTCTCTGGTCGCATCAGCTACCTGATGGATATCTCTGTGGCCCTCAGGGATTTCAGGAGGAAGAGGGTGTTGCCATGGCCATGATGGGTGCTGGCATCCTCCTCTTGGATCCCCTTTCCTCTCTGCTCTCTGTTCCTCAGACTGGAGTTCTTTGCATGTATTATTTTTATTATTCAGTTAGTGTTTATTTCTATCAAGACTTTTGCAGAAACTTCCTTCTGCCAAAACACTTTCCCCTCCTCACTGTGAGATCCCAGGTCGGCGGCAGGTACTCAGGGTCGCTTGCCTCAGTGCTCTGACGGGGTCTAGTCCCCTGACACACACAGTCCTGTACCTTGTGTTCCCTCTTGGCCCTCCTTAGTCACAACTTATGCATGTAAATCATTTACACACCATTTGCTACTCGTGGTTGTTGACCCTCACTGGCTCCATTCCTTCCCCTTTCCAGTTGGTTTGTAATTTTAGAGCCCTGGGTTTTTTTGGATTGAGGCATGTCTTCAAATCTGCAGGGCTGGTGCAGGCATTGTGGGAGACTGCTGAAGCCAAGGATAATTTTTTTTTTTTTTTAGAAATACTGTGCAGAGGGGCACCTGAGTGGCTCAGTTGGTTGAGCTTCCGACTCTTGATTTTGGCTCAGGTCATGATCCCGGGGTCCTGGGATGGAGCCCATGTTGGGCTCTATGCTCAAGCGTGGAGCCTGCTTGGGATTCTCAATCTCTTTCTCTCTCTCTCTCTCTCTCTGTCTTTCTCTCTGCCTCTGCCTCTCTCACCTGCTCATTCTCTCTCTCTTAAAAAAGAAAAAACTATATTGTGTAAAAATGTCAGCAAGCTTCTCAACTCTTTAAAACCCTTGGTGATTGTAAGTCAATAATCAAAACTTTTTTAGGGACAGTGAAGTATTATCGTACCTCCCCTCTGAGAGATCCTAAGACGTGTATATACTAGATTTCCAAGTTCAATTATTCTAAGTTATAATAGTATGCTATTTTAAGATTATCCAGAGTTTTTTATATCCCAAATCTCAGAAATGAGAAATTAAGTCAAATAATGCATTTTTTTTTACTTCAGAATCAATGGGACATCTTAGTATGCACTAAAAACAGTAAAGAAAGAATAGCAAAAAACATGGACAGATACTTTGAGGGGAAAAAAAATCAATAACCTCTCTGGTGATAACAACTGTACAAAAACACCAGCAAGACATCAGAATGGTCATGATAGAAATAAAACCGGGGAAAAGTTTTATCTAAAGTAAGGAAAACAGAAGAAATGTTATTTCCAAGGATTGTAGCTTATTCCTTTTTTTTTTTTTTTTTTTTTTTTTTTTTTTAGTTTGTGAAGTTTATATATAAACATCAAAAGGAAATTTCAGGGAAGCTGTGATCCATCTTGAATCATGTGTCAGTCACCATCTTCTGTATGTTATTACATTTGGGAAGACAAATTTCTAAAATACTGGTAACATAACCTGAAATTTAGTATTTAGTAGATTCCCAGTTCATTGTTTCATAGAGCCTTATTTTTCACTTTTTAATTTTTTGCTTCATAAAGCCTTTAAATTCAATATTTTACAGTTAAAAACTATAGGTCTGATCAAATTATCTTGTAATAATAAGAAAATTATAGCTTAGGAAACTTCTTTATCCAAGAAACAGTATGGTCTGTGGTAACCAGTCATCACGTATGTCATGATGATACGTATTTGACCCCCAAAGAATCCATTAAAATGAAATATCTTCCCTATAATTATTATTTTTTTGAAATAAGTCTCTGGAATGAGTCTTTGGGGGAGGGAATGAGTCTTTGGGAGGGGAGAAGAATAGATAAGGAGGGAGGAACAGAGATGACGGATTCTGGAGAAGACCAGACTTCCAGAATCTTCGAATCTCTAACACAGTGCCTGTCACACAGTAAGCACACACAATATGTGTTGAGTAAATGCATGATCAAGAGATGAGTAAAATTCAAGAGACTGTCATTGATGGAGGGTGATGATAAACCATAACGGATATTTCTAATCAGCCAGTTGGGTGGCCAGTCCCCATTCCTTCAATTGCTATAATAATGATGCTTGAACAGAAACCTTTTTGGGATTCTTAAAATCAAGAGTCACATGCTCTTCCAACAGAGCCATCCAGGTGTCCCACCCTTTTGTAATTCTTCAGTTTTATTTTTGAATCTGAGGTCCATGGTTTTGAATAGTTCCCATTGTGGCCTTATCTTTTTCTTTTTTTCTTGTTTTTCTTCCTAAAATGGAAAGCTTAGTGTTTTGTAAGAAGCTAAAAGTCATCTGTTGACTACAAAGAAAAATGTAGACTATTTATTTATTAACTCCAAAGTGGAACTATACAGCAATGAATCATTTCTACTTCTAGATGAAATTGGGAGAAAGAGTCCAAAATGCGCTGATCAACACTACTAAAGTAAGGATCCGGCCTCAAGAGGTTACTACTTAGGAAGTCCTCACAGTCTTTGAGTAGAGCTATTTCTTAAAAGTCTTTTCATTGTTTCAAATAGTGGTTTGAAATGTTTTGTGCAGAGCTCTGGAGTGGCTCTGTCATAGAGCTCAGTGCCTAAATTTTGATTTTGATTCTACGTGTTTCTAGATTTTCTCTTTATTGTATCTGGAAATAAAATTGACTTTGCTTTCCGACCTTATACCCAATGACTTTGCTGAACTATCATGTTAATTGTAATAGCTGGTCTCTGTATTCATTTGGATGTTCTATGAGGCCAAGTCAACTCTGAATAATGGTGGTTTTATTCATTTTCTAAGCTTGCCTTGTTGCATTACCTAGGACTTTGAGCAAAATGTCAGAGAGAATTGGTGATAGCAGGCATCTTTTTCTTACTCCTGATCTCCAGGGAAAGGTTTCAATAATTCACAATGAAATGCAAGTTTTGCTGGAAGATTCTTGTAGATGTTCTCTATCAGATTAATGAAGTTCCCTTTGATTCCAAGTTTGCTAAGAAAGTTTTCATTAATGAAGGCTGAATTTTATAGATTTCTCTGTCTGCATTAATGGGAATCTTTTATTATTTCCTCCATTAGTTTGCTAATGTGACGAGTTGAATTATTTTTCTCCTTTTTGGGGGAAAATGTTATTAAAGTATAGCATGCATACAGAAAAAGGGCACAAATAATGTGTAGCTCAGTGAATACAGTCAAGACCAGTGATCAACTTTCACATGAAGAAGCGAGTTGTTATCAGGACACCCAAAACCGTCTGGGACTCCTTCTAGTTTAGAGACTGAATGACCAGTATCTAGACTTTTAATACTGTAGGTCGGTTTGCCTTATTCGGAGGGGGGAAGGGTTAATCTGGCTTCCTTCCTTCAACATTTTTTTTTGGTGTGTGATTAATTCTTGTTATTGTGAGTAGTTGTAGTTTTTTAATTCTCATTGCTGAATAGTATTTCATTGTATGACTATGTGACAATCTATTTACCTGTGCTGTTTATGACCATCTGGTTCGCATCTTAATTTTTTTTTTTTTTTTGGCTCTTATGATTAGTGTATATAACAACATTCTTGGACAGGTCTCTTGTGACTATATCCTGTATGCATTTCTCTTGAAGACACCCACCCACCTACCCCCCCCCCCCCACACCCTATGAAGAGTGGAGTTTCTGGATCAGAGCTTAGGCATATGTTCAGCTTTAGTAGATACTGTCCAGCAGTTTCCCAAAGTGATTGAAATTTGCATTTCCACCAACAGTGTGAGATTTCCTAGTAGAGTCTTATTAAATAATAGTTCTGGGGCACCTGGGTGGCTTGGTCTGTTAAGCGTCCGACTTCGGCTAGATCATGATCTCACGGTCCATGAGTTCGAGCCCCGCGTTGGGCTCTGTTCTGACAGCTCAGAGCCTGGAGCCTGTTTCAGATTCTGTGTCTCCCTCTCTCTCTGCCCCTCCCCCATTCATGCTGTGTCTCTCTCTGTCTCAAAAATAAATAAACGTTAAAAAAAATTAAAAAAAATAATAGTTCTTATCCTTATTAGAGAATGTCCTTCTTTCCTTTCGAAGTGATAGAGGGCAGTAAAAAGTGGTGAAACTAGCTCTGGTCAAATGGATTAGATTATATGGTGGCTGGTTCTTCTGTTTTCCTTCTACGATGTTGGAAGTATTACCTTGCAGTAAGTAGCAATCCAGCAAGCTTTCATTGAATCAAAAGGTATCACTTCACAGGATCTGGCCTGTGGAGCGAGCGCTTATATTAAGTGATATGCTGGTGGATAGAAATGGGTACCATTGTGGACAGGGAGAATGAGAGAGAAGGATATGGAAATGGACAATGGGAGGATCTTGAAGATACATTTCCTACTTTTCGTTTTCTCTCAAGGTTGTTTGTGGGTGAATTATCGATATTGATTATTCCACTTATTTTCCTTATTATAAAATACTGTTTTAAAACTGGAATTGTTTGGGGGGCAACCTTAGATAAGTGGGAGATCCAGTGTCCGGAATTACAGCTCCTTCACCCTCCCCCTGCCTACAATCAGGGCCTTTCTACCCATTTCAGCTGACTGCCATAGAAGATTTTGTTTGAAAATCATGTTTTGCTAAAAAAGAGAGAGAGAGAGAGAGAGAGAGGGAGAGAGAGAGAGAAAGACAGAGAGAGAGAGAGAGAGAGAGAGAGAGAAACCATTGATACAGCATGTAGTGAAGAAAAATATTACTAAATTTTCTGTTTCCCATCTTAACTACATGTTAAGCATTTTGTAATGATTCTTTTCAACTGTCACATGATGACACCATAGACATGTGTTTTTCTTTGTGCAAGGGTCATTCTAACACATTGGAGTTTTTTGTTTTTCTGTGTTGGGGTGTTTTTTGTTGTTGGTGTTGCTGTTAAGCTTTGCTTTTAATCACATCACCCCTTTACTTACATTTTTGTCAAAGAATGTTTATTAGTCTTTCAGCGACACCTGTGACATTTTTACTGTTCTTAACATGGGTCATTTTTAGCAAATGAAAGAACTGGAAGCCGATCTTTAAATCTGTGGGATTTTAGCAAAGCAATTACCTCTTGATATATATGACCTGACATAAATGAGCCAATTAAAAAAATTTCTCATTCTCTAGAAAGGAAGTGGACTCCGATAAATAATTCTTGATGATGCTGTTAATATTGGTAGCTCATAAAAGCATGATTTATTTAATCATTTAATTAGAAGAAAAGGCAAATTTCTCAGGGAGGCATCCATGTTAGGTAATAAACATTGTATAAAAAGTATTTTATCATTTCGTACTGTTAAAGTTAGAGACATTTTCCATAGTAATCCAGTCACTTTTGAAAATTTTGTTTTCCTTCAGCTTTTTTGGTGGGTGTTTATTCTGTTCCAAGAACAACAGTTAGTTGCTCTAAATGTGTTACAACGTGTGCATGTAGAATATGAGATCTCAGCTTCCTTTTAGCATATTAGCATCCGGTGTATGTGCATGATTTGTGGAGCAGGAGGCCTTTCTCTGACTATTCCATTACAGTGTCAGGCCACTTCTAAGAATCCAAGTTGATGCTTTTTTCCACATGTCTTTGAGTACATCCCTAGTATACTGACTTCCAAATACCAAGCACATACTGAGGAAATATATGTAACATACACAAATCAATCATCTTATATGTGTGGGTACAAACTCCTTGTTAGGATCCCCTGGCCGTGAGCCAGGAGATGCTTTGCAACCTGGTGCTGACGTTGGAGTTGACACTGACACTCTGTAAAGTCTCAGCCACTCCCTCCATTATCAGAGTTGGGGAGTTAAGTGACATTTAAGACGTCAGGGCACGCTCTGCTGATTATTGGCACCTGCCGGTAAGAATTGGCTCTATTTTTTTTTTTTTTTTTTTGGATGGTTGGATTCAGCTTGTCTGCTCTCTTCTCAAGTCTGTTTTTTATTTTCTTTTATTGCCAGGGACCAACAGTCGACAACGCTGTCGTTAGTTTCAGAGTGATATTCTCAGGCAGTGGTTCACCATATTTTTGTCATATCAGAGTTCTAGAGTCTCTGCCGATCTTGAGTCCTAAAATAGACTCAGTTCAGTTTTAGGGCTGGGGTTTTCCAGCTTTCCAAGCTTTGTTGCCTAAGGGTGTCCTTCACCAAAATGGGAGGAAAGACTTAAGGCCAAATATTGCTGTGCAGAGTCATAACCAATGTATAATACGAGACCCACCCCAGCACACCTAAACTGTGGTAAAATCTCAAGAAGCCAGGTCTGAGAGCAGTGGACGTGGGTTCAGGAACATTTTGTCAGGCCATTCCTATTAACTGGCTGGGAGAACAACTCAACAATAGAATTGTCTACGTCCTTACACCTTAAAGAAAGAATCAACCATAGGCATGGGCCATGGCCCTCAAATCACATTTTTCTTTCCCAATCTGTAGTCTCTTAAGTCACATTAAGTGCTAATGATTCCGTTACTGAATGTAATGTATCATAATTCCCAGCCTGTATGTCTGCTGTGGTCTAAATGTTTATGTCCCTCTGAAGGCCAGATGTTGAAACCTAATCCCTGAGGTGACGGTGTTAGGAGATGGGGTCTCCCAGGAGTGGTTAGGTCCTGAGGGTGGAGACTGATGAGTGGGATTAGTGCCTTTCTAAAGGAGAGCCCAGAACGTTCCCTGGCCCCTTCCGCCGTGTGCGGACACTGCAGAGAAGCAGGTAGCCTGCAGCCTCGGAAGAGGGCTCTAACCAGAACCCAGCCATGCTGGCACCCCAGGCTTGGACTTCCAGCCCCTAGAGCTGTGAGCGATACATGCGTGTTGTTCAAAAGCATCCAGTCGGTGGTGTTTTGTTCTAGCAGCCAGAAGAGCCCGGGATGATGTGCACAACTGTACAAGGTCTCCTTTCCCTCCTTCCTGGTTGTTAGAGCAGTTTTCCTGATGGAATCCCAAGACCTACCATCTCACCTTCATGGAGATTCTGCTTCTCTCTGCTGGAGAGGGCAGGGGAGGGCAGGGGGAGAGGGGCTCCTGGGGATTGAAGCAGTAATGCCAAGGATCATGGCATCCCTTGGGCAGCCACTGGATTTAAAAGTTAAAGCATCTTCTCCAGTCGTCCGGTTCTGTTTTCCCATGGGACCGTACGGTATTTGCACAATCTTTCCAGGATGAAAACTGATAGAATAGAAACGTCTGGCATTTGCTAATACCTAAGATTGTTTTGCTACTGACACGTTGTCGGGTTGAACCCACGTGGAACGCGGGTCTGTGTTCCTCACGTCTGGGGCGACCTGCTGTCTGGACGGGAGCTCGTGTCTGCCGTGGTAGCAGAGTGAGGGTGAGGTCAGCAGAGCGAGCGAGGAGGCGTAGCTGTGACTCTTCAGGGGTGCGGAGCCCAGCGAGATGAACCTGACCGCAAGGGTAGCCAGCACGTTACTTGCGCCTAGAGCCTGTGTTGCAGAAAACGTTCTGCCCGTGATTTCTTCTGAACCTCTCAAGGCAGCGTATTCAGCAAACCAATACTTGGGATCATTTTTAAAAGTTCAGCTTCCAATTTTGTTTTCTATTTTGGTTGAGAAAAGTTAATGAGATTTTTTTTTTCATATCAGAAAGGATTTTCTCCACTTCTTTTTTTTTTTTAATTTTTTTTAACGTTTATTTATTTTTGAGAGACAGAGAGACACAGAATATGAGCAGGGGAGGGGTAGGCAGAGGGGGGAGACATAGAATCTGAAGTAGGCTCCGGGCTCTGAGCTGTCACCCAGAGCCCGACGCAGGGTTCGAACTCACAAACTGCGAGATCATGACCTGAGCCAAAGTCGGTAGCTTAAGCAACTGAGCCACCCAGGTGCCCCTCTCCAATTCTTTTATTCATTTACATTTGCAAGGTGCACATGTCCCATGGGTCTTCAGATATCTGAAAGAGGAGTTTCCTTTGGTGTTGGTGGAAGCATATGTTTTTCTCTAATGGAACTATACCAGTTTCTACCCTGCCAGCTCCTTTAAAATACTCACCCCCTGACGTAAAACACCCTGTATTCATTTATAATTTTTTGTCTCCCTTAATCTCTTGAGCACTTGGCCTCATGAACTAAACACGATGCACTTCATTTTACCATTTTGTACACGTTCCACCCGATAGTTTGTCCTCCCATCTCACAAATGCCTTGTTACCCTCTTAGCTCAACCATCCTATCTGGAGTGAAGACCCTAGATCTTGTGCTGTCTCTCAAATCTCTCTCATATTCTTTGCTGTAGATTTCCAGCTTCCTTCTAATGGTACCTCCTCTCCATCCAAAATCCCCCCACTCAGGCACCTCCTGTTCAGGGAGCTCAGTGTGGGTTTACCAAGGACACTGGCCTCTGGTCCTCATTTCTGGCCTTATGTGGTTTATTTTTCACAGTGTGTTGTCCTAAGTATGCTCTCATCATCTCTCCACTTGTTTTCCCTTTTTCCAGCTCCGTGATGGTCACTGGGCACTACCCCTCCTTGGTCGCATAAAGTGTTCCTCCTGCTCTGTGTCTGCGACTGGGCAGCCCTTTCTGGCTGAAGAGGAGAGCTGGCCCGTCCTGACTGGCCTCCCTTTAATTAATGACCACTGACCTCAAGTACAAGTTCAGACTTGGGTGATACATGTCCCTTTTATGTGATTTTTTTTTTTTCAAACTCCCCTGGTCTATAATTCCACAGAAAACAGAAATAGAACTATAACTTCACTCATGTTCAGGAAGACTAATTTAACAGACCAATTTAACCAGGGGCCAATTTAACAGTATTCTGTATCAAAAAATTATGAAGATTCTACAAATAATTTACAGCCAAAATGAGTTCATATAACTTTATTGCTACGGCCTCTACTTTCAACTTCCATTATTGATTATTTCAACAGAGCTTCAAAATGAAAACAAATAGACATTAATTAAAAATGACTCAATGATTTAAAAATATATGACTTGCCTTTCCAACTATCTAAAATTAACATCTAGGCCATTACACTCGGGGAGCAATTATGAAGGTTTGAGTGTGAAACGGCACATAGAAGCAGCACGGACTTATTTTTAAATCAACTTAATTGTTAGCAGTAAAACAAAGTGAGGAGAGAAGACGTTTATCTTCCACAGATAGAGTAACTCTCATGTTTTGTGCCATTTCTTGATGGAGCAAACAATTTTGGGGTCTTCTCAGTGGGAGAGAAACCCCCCACCTCCCTTAGAGGGCCAGCATAGCCACACAAAATAAAGAAGACTGATCACACATTCCAGATGAGGACATCTTCCGATCGGCCTGGGCAGACCCTGACCCTGGATATTGACAGAGAGAGAGATGGTGTAGTTATTTAGGGGAAGCATAAGAAAATGGACACGATAGGAAGTGCTAGAACTGTTTCCAGGCTTGTCTTTGTTCTCAGATCCTGGGTTTCTTCCTCCGTGTTTCACTGGGTGTTACTGTGCAAAACCAGGCAACACAGAAACCAGTAATTTAGTTAGTTCTGCGAAGTGTAAATCTCTAAAGAATTTTATGAAAGAACTTTAAATTCAGTACTTTTTTTATGGAACATAGAAAGTGAAGATAGAAACTTACAGGGGAAGCACAGAAATAACAAAACACAGGTGAAGGAAAATAACAAGATTAAAAGAGAGGAAAGTGAAAAGATACATCAAGGAATATGTAAAAATAGAAAAGTAAATTTAACTATGGAAAATCAAATGCACTCAAATTGGTAGCAGTAGTGACAGTCTCATTAACATATATACAGTGCATATCTAATGCCCACAGCTGTTCTGGGACTTGATATGGATTGATTGAATCTTGACCTTGGCCCCAAAGGTAGTTGCAGCTACTCTTCTTATTACTGACGTTTATAAAACAAGGTAACATTCCTGGCTGGAGACGGCGCAGTCTATTCATTCATGATTGATAATGAAGAGAAGAACAAACATTTTGGACAGCATTTTGGTAATGGACATTGAGAGGCTTAAGTAGAATTTGCCCACTAGTTTTCAGTTGAATCAGCTCCCCTAAGGAAGCAAGATTGGATAGAATAAAGTGTCCATGATTTGAAAATGTTCAAGTTAATATACAAAAACAGCAAATCCGGGGCGCCTGGGTGGCTCAGTCGGGTAAGCATCCGACTTCGGCTCAGGTCACAATCTCACGGTTCGTGGGTTCAAGCCCTACATCAGGCTCACTGCTGTCAGCCTGTCAGTGCAGAGCCTGGAGCCTGCTGCAGATTCGGTGTCTCCCTCTCTCTCTCTGCCCCTCTCCTACACAGACTCTATCTCCCTGTCTCTCTCTGTCTCTCAAAAATAAATAAACATTAAAAAAAATCAAAAGAAATAGAAAAACAGCAAGTCAGAGTATTATGCAGGCTTGAAAAAATCATGAGGCTTCAGAACAATAGAAACAGGTGAAAACCTATGCAAAATAACCAAAAAAGATACAAATAAAAAAAAAAGATACAAGTCACATGTGCTTAATGATTCTTGTTTTGTAAGTGGGAATGTAAATAATCACAAAAAAAAGGGGAAGAAATAGGACTTTTTTTTTCTATAGATAGTGAAATATGGTGAATTTTATACCTTTCATCATTCCCAAAGTTTCTACGGTTAAACAAACATCAGGTGTGGTAGATTGAGTGCATCAGTGCTCCCTGTATCCAGACCTTTCCAGAATGCCTTCCCACAGTGAATCTGGCTTCAAACAACTTGCTTTAGCCAGAGGGACAGTAGCAAATTAGATGCTTGAAAAACATTAGTGCATTTCCAAGCTCTCCTGGGCTTACCTCTGATCACCATGAGAGCATTTCCCAGTTGGAGATAGGAAGGAAACACAGAGGAGAGTACATTCATCCCAGTCTTGGCCATCCTAGGTCTGGTAACTTCCAGCCAACGGGCCAGCTACCAACGGTTGCACGAGCCAGCTCAGCTCAGATCAGTAGAACTGGCCTCTGAGACTTAGGTGTGAGAGGAATTAACAACAGCGTGCTAGTTACCTGCCTAATATTCAGGTAGTTTGTTTTGCAGTGAGTTAACTTACAGAGGGGGCCATTTGAAATGTGGAACTTCCCTGAGGACCAAACCCAGGTTGCAAAGCATCCGTCAATAATGATACATGTGAGGTATTCCATTACTCGTTTTTCTCCTAGCCCTCCGTTTATGATACGTTCCAGGGAAACCTGGCTTTATATCCTCTGTATATTTAACTGGACACCTCCACTAATATTTTCCAATTCCTGTAGTTGTGATTAGATTCTTTCTTAAGACACCCCCCCAGCTTCCTCTGATCACTTGGGCTTACGGCTATCTAGAGAAGCTTCAGGAAGTTTTCCTTGCTCATTGAACCCTTAAAATTCACAAGGAGACATCATTTTCCTTAGCCTTTTGCCCTACTTGCTACCACATCTGAAGCTCAGAGTGGGAATGTGTCTAAAGAGGTACACAGCTGTGGCTGGAGTGTCTCTGGCACTTTCTTCCCTATTTGAGCCAGGGCTCCGTGTTTCCCCATCGCATCCAATGAGCTGACCACCCGCGTTTCGGTGACTCTCATCCCATCACTGATTTTTTTCCTTGACCCCCATTCCTTACTGTCCCTTCTGTTTGCTGTTTGTCTTTGCAAGCCTCCCTGGTCCTCAGGCTCCACTCATCACCTTTTGAATGCTGCGTCCTGAAGAGCCCGTGGTCCAGCCTTCATCTCACCTTCTTGGTTCATATATATACATACATACGTATATATATATACACATATATATGTATGTATGTGTATATATATATACGTATGTATGTATATATATGTGTATATACGTATATATATGTGTATATATACGTATATAGATATGTAAAGTTTATTTATTCTGAGAGAGGCAGAGGCAGCACGAGTGGGGGAGGGGCAGAGAGAGGGGATCCCAGGCAGGCTCCATGCTGCCAGCGAAGAGCTCGTTGTGGGACTCGAACCCAGGAAACCGGGAGATCATGACCTGAGTGGAAACCTAGAGTCGGATGCTTAACTGACTGAGCCACCCAGGCACCCCTCACCTTCCTGGTTTCTGTTTGACTTCTGCAGCCCTGCTCAACTATGACATGCCAAGCCTTTCGTCTACTCACCACCTACCTGTGAGGTATTCATGTCCCAGCCAGTGTCTTACGTGCTTTGGGTATGAAGTTTAATGATGTTTCTTGTTTACAAAAACACTCTGAGATGACCACAAATAGGTACATGGGCAAATGGTTTTGAAGTAATGTATTAACGGTCAAATCAAAGACATTTATAAAATGCTATCTTCGTCTTAAGTCTATTTCTGACCGTTCCTGACACACTGACGGTGCACGGGGGGGAGGGCTACTTTGATGCCGGAACAGAGGAGCAACCACCGTGCCATCCTTTGCCCTGTGCGGAGCTCCCTGGGGCTGAGATGTGTGTGCCGCTCGGAACAGGGTCATCTGTGGGGGTAGTGGCAGTGTCAGGCATGCGTCACGAAGCCTGGTTGGCTCCAGCAAGAATAAATAGTTGTCCAGTTATAAGGACAGAGGGTGGAGGTCGGCTAACACATCCAGGTATGTTGGAGGAAGCACACAAGTGTTCACGGAGAGCGACAGGGCCCCGTCTCCCCTGACTCCCTTCTGAGTCCTTCGAAGTGTATTGCTGAGACTCTTAACCTTTTTTTTTAGAGGCTGACTTGCATCTACTTGGAGGGAAAAATCACCCAAGTCAAAGAAATTCTCCCCAAGGCACTATTCAGAGCAAGCCCATTAGGTGCCCTTGGCCTAAGCGTGAATACAACTCATTATGACCTTTTCCAAATTCACTTTCGCAACTAAATAACTATGGTTCTTATCACTACATCAGGATGCAGTGAAATCCCAAAAGGTCCATGTTGTTTCCTTCAGATCAATTATCTCAATAGATGGTATATATGTGTGCACACGGAAGTATCCTGAGCCCATCTGATTGGCTGAGAGTGTGGTTTGGCCTTCACTCCAGAGAGTTGTACTCATGTATAGATAAATGACCGCTTTCTTGCGGAATTTTGTGCTTGGTGTATTCCCAGGGCTTTGGAGAAATGTTGGAAAGTATCTCGCTACCCAGAGCTGTGGCTCTTAGTGTTAACATAGTATCAAGTTTCACACATGGGTGGTTCTCAAAAATTAGTTCTAAATAGGAAACGGAAGTATCCTCTGTGACCAGGTTAAGTGATCAGATACAGAAATTAAGATAGCTAAAAATACGTATAAAGGTTATAAAAGCATGATGCAGTACAGTATTCTCCCAGTGTGGTCCCCAAATGGCAGCATCAGAATTACCTGGAAACTTAGAAATGCCCATTCCAGTTCCCCCTTTATCCAAGGAACCAGCAGCACCAGCGAATGGGGCCCAACAAACTGTTGTAGAATCTCCAGTGTGATACACGTGCAAATTTAAGACCTACCAGTTGGAGTCCCTTGTTTCTAACAAAGGATCACAAAGTTACGCACTGTAAAGTTAACTTTCGTTTACTTTTCTAAACAGTTGGGAGATCACGTGACTGACGAAGACCGTGTCAGAAAGGAAAACAGCACGGTTCCCAAATCCTGTATCCACAACTTAATCTTCCCAGTCTTCGAAGGATTCTTTCATAGTTTAAAACGATTCACAATCTGTTTTAGAAGTCACATTGGGTCAATTGGAAAATTTCCATACGGACAGGTGTTAGACGATAGGAAATTGTTCATCTCATTTGTGAAATGGTATTGCAAATGCAGGAAGGTGCTGGAACACATATATATGAAAGGATTATCATATAAATGCACCCAATTGAGATAAAATGGAAAATTTGTGAAGTTTAAACATATACACATGTTTTTAATGGCTTTAACTAAGACAGGACCTAACAAATGAAAAGATGACTATTGAGTACAAATCAAAGAGAATTGTTTCTTCTTAGGATTCTAGAGGAAAGTTACATGATATCAAATTAAAATGTGAACACTGTATGAGCAGGGGTGCCTGGTTGGCTCAGTCCGACTCTTGAGTTCGGCTCAGGTCATGATCTCTTACTTTGTGAAATCAAGTTGTGCTTAGGGCTCTGTGCTGACAGCATGGAGCCTGCTTGGGATTCTCTCTCCCTCTCTCTCCTCCCCAGCTTGGTGCACCTGCCTTCTCTCTCTCTCTCTCTCTCTCTCTCTGTCTCTCAAAATAAATAAACATAAACAAATAAAATCTTAAAAAAATTTTTTTTTAACTGTGTAAGCAAACATATTACCAGTTTTCTTGTTCTGAGTACACTCCTAATGGCAAGAATGTTTAATGCTTGCCCGTATGTGTTATTCTGAACCTCGTGTCAGAATCCGTGCCTAAGCCTCCTTTCATCTTTAGGACAACAATGGAAGGCAGCCGTTGCACTCCCTGGGTAAGCACAGGGAGAAAGTGAGATGTAAAGAAATGAAGTAACTTGTTCAAAGTCTTTTTAACTAATAACAGTGTAGTTAGGATTCATGACAAATTCTGAAATCAAATTTTGATTTTGTAGGGAACAGACTCTTCCCACATAGCATGCATCTGATGGAAGGAGCTTATGAATTGCCACACTTGTGGTCTGAATGCAGGCTGTTTCAAGAGCCATTTTCGACGAAAGCATACACACGCATGGAGCTTACTGGATTGGGATTGGGAGTAGAGGTGGAGATGGGGTGAAAGAGGCAAAATAAAGTCTTAATGAAGATGAAGTCTGGGAGATCCCTAGAGACCAGGTGGATGTTAATGCCTAGAATCTGGAAAAGATCAGCAACAAAATGCTACAATTTTTGCAGAGGGACACTAGGTCACTTGGAAAAAACAATTCCTAAGAAAGAAATATAGACTCTTGACTGTGACCTCAAGGACCCTACACCCTTGGGTCCCTTCCTGCCTTCTTGATTTCTTTTCCAACCTCCCTTTTTCTGTCCACTAGGCCCTGGTTCCCTCCCTGAGGCTGACAGTGATCCTGCCTCAGAGCCTTTGCACTTGCTCTGTGATCTTCTTCCCTAATGACTAATGACCTGTGTGTTGGTTTTATTCCTAAGTATAACATTTTTATGTTGTTAAGTAATACTGGTTTTATTTTCATGCCAAACCCTTAGTTTCTAGGACATAGCGATGTAATTTAGTTTTGTATACTGATCTTTTACAAGTTTTGCTTAACTTAGAGTTTTAAGAGTTTGGGGTGGTTTTTTTGTTTGTTTTGTTTTGCTTGGTGTGTGGATTTCACAGAATTCTCTGTATGCGTATTTGGCATAATGTATATTACGCTGTTTTGCTGCAGCATTCTCTAAATGGCAATTAGGTTAGGTTGGTTAATAATACTGTTGAAGTATTTTATTTCCTTCCTGACTTTCTGTGCACTTTTTCTATCATTCATTGAGAAAGGAATGTTTAAATATTTGACTATAACTGTGAGTTTGTCTATGCCCTTTGCAGTTCTATTCGTTTTATCTCCGTATATTTTGAAGCCATGTTATTAGTTGGATAAAGGTTTAGGGTTATGTACTCTTAGTGCATTTTTCATTATGACTTTATCATTATGAAATGACCCTCTCTGGCCCTAAACTATTCTCTTCTCTGAAATCTGCTTTGATATCATTTTCCATACTTCTAATTATGAAATATTCGTGTCTGTGTATTTAATGTGAGGTTCTTATAGGCACCCGAAATGTGGGTCTTGCTTTTTCGTTTCAGTCTGACTGTGTTTGTCTTCAGTAGTGTGCTTTTTAGACTACTTACATTTAATGTGATTATTTTTATGTGTGGGTTTAAATTCAGCATCTTGCTCTTTGCTTTTTATTAGTCTCATCTGGTATTTGCGGTTTTCCTCTTTTTTTTTTGTAATTTGGATCGTGCCTTTCTTTACTCCATGCCATCTTGTTTCTAAAACAATTATTTGTTTCATTACCTTAGGGTGTAGAGTGCAAAACCTTAAGTCATCTCAGTCCGCTCAAGTGATACACTTTTTTTGCATGGAGCAGAGGCATATTTTAGCTCTCCCATTTCAGAGGTGAAATAGGAATTCTAGTCTCCTGGTGGCTGACTGCTTGCTTTTCCCACAGTGTGATGGTCAGATGAGTGTGAGCCTGCTTTCTCTGGAGAATAATACCGAGTCGCCGCAATTGGAAGCACCAATGGGAAAAAAGTTGGGATTGTTTTTTTCTTGTTTAGGAAAGGAAAGGCTTTAAACATCCTATAGAAGAGCTCTAAAAGTTCCTTGCAGACCACTTGGGTAAGCATCAGGCATGAGCATCAGGTAAACCATTGGAGATAAATCTGGGAGCTCGCTTCTCAGTTGGGACCCTGGGGCTGAATTGGGGTTCCTTTGGCTTTACACATTAGTCGCTCTGGGAGAGCAATTCACATCCCATAAATCCCATTCAGTCCGTGGCTTGTAGGGTTGTCTGGAATTGTGTTTACCCATCTTATTCTGTGTGCCCGAATTAAAGAATATCTGATCCTGTCAGCATGATATGTGCCTCTCTCTAGGCCTGGTTGTGTAAACTTGAATGCAAGACACATACTTACTTATTGCATTTGTATCCTGAGGATTGTGCAATTAATCTGTTAATGTGCTCCATTTGGGCAGATCAGATTTCACGTTGCCTACATCATCAAAGGAAGATTCGATGCTGTTAACGATGTAAATCAACATGTCAACAGCGCTTTTATTTTTTTTTATTTATTTATTTTTTTCAACGTTTATTTATTTTTGGGACAGAGAGAGACAGAGCATGAACGGGGGAGGGGCAGAGAGAGAGAGGGAGACACAGAATTGGAAACAGGCTCCAGGCTCCAAGCCATCAGCCCAGAGCCTGACGCGGGGCTCGAACTCACGGACCGCGAGATCGTGACCTGGCTGAAGTCAGACGCTTTAACCGACTGCGCCACCCAGGCGCCCCTCAACAGCGCTTTTAAATACTACTAAGGCATGCACAGGAACCGATATTTATTCAAATTCGAAATAAATGTTTGATTTCCCTCAGTTCTTAGATATGTGTTCCTGGCTATAACTGCATTTGTGTCCAACTTTAAGCATTATATTTTTTTACATTTATTTTTTGAGAAACATAGATAGAGCACAAGCGAGAGAGGGGCAGAAAGAGGGAGAGGGAGACACAGAATCCAAAGCAGGCTCCAGGCTCTGAGCTGTCAGCACAGAGCCCAATGTGGGGCTTGAACCCACGAACTGAGAGATCATGACCTGAGCTGAAGTTGGATGCCCAACCGACTGAGCCACCCAGGAGCCCCTCTAAGCATTATAATTTGATACAGGATTAAAATGAAATGCCCTTGGGGCACCGGGGTAGCTCAGTGGGTTGAGCATCTGACTTCAGCGCAGGTCATGATCTCACGGTTCTTGAGTTCGAGCCCCACATTTGGGTCTCTGCTGTCAACACGGAGTCCACTTTGGATCCTCTGTCTCCCTCTCTCTCTGCCCCTCTCCTGCTTGTGCTTTCTCAAAAATAAATAAAACATTTAAAAATTTAAAAAAAATGCCTTTGGAACACCTGGGTGGCTCAGGTCATAATCTTGGGGTTTCTGAGTTCGAGCCCTGCATCAGGCTCTGTGCTGACAGCTCAGAGCCTGGAGACTGCTTTGGATTCTGTGACTCCCTCTCTCTCTGCCTTTCCCCTGCTCTCACCATCTCTCTCTCTCAAAAATAAATTTAAAAAAGCATTAAAAAATTATATATAAAAAATGTAATGCCCTTGGATATTTATGTTGTCCTTATTCATGGGCTCTAAATAGCAGATACTTAAATCTCTGAGCCTAGGAGACAGGTCATAAATGTAATCAGTTGTTATAACTAGTGCAATTTCTTCTGTTCTCTGGTTGAAGAAACTAACAAGTACAATTCTTGGGTTCAAACAGTTTGTCAGACCAGGAATTTATGCATGGGTGTATGTATGCATTTTTCCAGAACTTGTTCTTAAAGAACCTCAATGATGCCGAAATGCCCAAGTTTCTTTCCTCTATTTAAAAGAATATTATATTGAAATAGACTGAAAATGTAACTTTGTTTTAGACTCTGTTTTTCGGTCATTTGACAGTATCAAATCAGCGTGCCCTAGAAGTGTGCAATGTATTGGGGAGAAGAGGAGGGAGGAACCACAGTTCAGTGGTTTCCACACTGCACGATAATGGTGGTGAACAAATGCTTGATAATGGCTGTGTGTGCGCATTCAGGCAAAGGCTCATCACCAACAGGCCACAGAAGACAAGGGCAGGAAGAGTTTCATGCTGGGCACATGACACAAGAGAGTGGGAAGGCAAAAGGACAATAGAGGACAGGGAAACGAGGCCACTTAGCCTGGTCCAATCACTCTTGCTCTATAGCTCTGCGACTTTGATGCTATTTGTGGTTTACAGCCTTTTCCATATGGTTTAATAAAAATTAGAAACATCTCCACATTCTGCAGTGCAGTTGGGATAGATGTTTAGCTGGCAGTTTCACGCTCTCATTTCGTTATAAGAGACTCATTCTTAGTGCTCTTGGCACTTCAGTTTCTGGAAATTGCTTTGTTTCAGTTTGGTGGCTCTCTTCTATCCTAGGCTCAATGACGGCACATTATCACCCTACATGTCCACCGAAGGTAAATGTGATGAATGCCATACAGGGGGTGGCTTTGACTTCACTTCCTAAACTGTACTTTATTATTTTTAATTTGTTTTAATATTTATTTATTTTTGAGAGAGAGACAGACAGAGTGGAGCAGTGGAGGGAAAGAGAGAGAGAGACACAGAATCCAAAGCAGGCTCCCGGCTCTGAGCTGTCAACATAGAGCCCGACGCAGGGTGCAAACCCATGAACCCTAAGATCATGACCTGAGCTGAAGTCAGACACTTAACTGACTGAGCCACCCAGGCGCCCCTCCTAAAATGTACTTTAGATAGGCTGATCATTTGGGTGAATAACACAAAACCTCTGTAAAAGTGAATGAAAATGTTTGCTCAGGAAAAGCAAGAATGCAGGGTGAAATTTTATAGAGGATTAGTGGCACAAAAGCTCGTATTTTATTGATGAGATGTTCATTCATTTATCCAAGAGTATTTCTGATGCCCTCCATGTTCTAGGCACTGTATTAGGCTTGCTTATGAGTGCACACACACAAAAAATATCACTGCTCTGGGAACTCAAAACTTAATCTGGGAGAGTGTCAATCAATAAAGGACTGAGCAATTAAAAATTTAAATTTTATATTATAATTATATTTGAGTGCTATGATAGAGAACAATTTAGCTTGGCTCCTATTCAGAAAATGTACTTTTGGAAAGTGCCTCAAGGAATTTGTATTTAAACCAAGACTCAGTGACGACCAGTCCACCATGTAAAATATGAACAGTGTCATTCTAGGGAAAAGATGAGAAGAAGACTGGAGATGGTCAAAGCTTTCACATATTTAAGAAATGGAAAGGGAGCCAGAACACTGAGAGGGAAGCAGAATTGAAGTCAGGGAAGATTAAGTTGGATTATTTGGGGCTTTGTAAACCATAGTAAGGTGTTTGCAATAGACACCAAAGATGGGCCACTATGGTAGTAATTCCTTCTTTACTGATTGGTATTATTTCTGTTATTCAATTGAAGTTATTGAATAAAATACATTTATTCTGGGTACACTCATAGACACCCACTTCAGTGATGAAGACAGGCCATCTCAGACCATCCGATGGAGAAGAACAGGCATTGTGATGGGGCCAGTGTGCTGAAGGGAAGGACAGAGACTTTGAAAAGACACAGACTGAGGTTAAGTGGTGGAAGCCGATTTAGATCTTAATTCATGTTTAATCTCTAACATTCTGTTGAACTTCAGTGGATTAGAAAATAAATCCTGGAATTGCTGATGTATGCTGATGCAACGCAGCCCAATAAGCCATGGGATAAGGTGTCGTGTCAAGCGGGATTCAGGAATTGACAATGCCATGGAGATGGCATGGTTTTCCAGTTTCTATCTTGTACTTTCAAAAGAAGACGGAAATGGGTAGAAGCTTAAAATCTTGTGACGTGCATATACTGTAACCACGTATGCATCAAGAATGTTAAAATTCAGTGCTTTACCAATAATGTCCCCAATGTATATAGCATTGGCTTCACTGGAGAGTTTGGGGGAAGGGCGTGCAGGCAATATGGTCAATATGGTGGATAGAATTACCCTTGAACGCCTAGTTCTGTACTTAGTTTTTCTGCTTTCAGCCTCAATGTATTTGTCCCTTTACCAATTATCCTTTCATGTCTTCCTGGGCCCTACCCTGTTTTTGAGTCGTTCAGACAAAGGAAGTGCTGTGTAATATACCCTCTCTCACGCGGTAACGCACTATTTTCTATAATTGCTGAAATGCCTACCGTGCTGGACATACAGGAAAGGAGACGCTGTCCTTCCTCGCAAAATACTGAAACTGGATTAGTAGGAAGAAATACTTAGATTAATGACTACAATGTAGGAAAAAAGTTAGGGTTGGTGCAGGAGACATTTAAAACACCCGAGGGTGGAATTGCAAAGAGAGAGTAACGTCGGGTTGGAAGGGGAGGTCGAACACCTTTATGGAGGCAGCAGCATTTGAACGGATACCTGAAGAACGGACATCATTTTACAGGCCGGGAAAGGAGGTCCAGGTGCGGAACGTGGTGAGTGGCCGTGAGGCGTGCACGCGCTAATCTTGGGGAGGGTGGAATGATTGCCTCCAACTGATGGTTTGGACGGAAGCCAGTATTACCCGGCTTGTTCATGCCCTTTATTCGTCCTGTTGGCACCAAATGACTTTGGTGGTCATCAGAAATAAAGCCTACCTAGTAAGATAAAATACCTATTCTGATACGTTTATGTCTGTGTTATGTCGGATTCAGGATCCTAGTGATTCACACCTTTGTGCAGTTCACTCCCACCTTGCACCAAGATTGGTCTCCGGGACCAATATAACGCAGACGAGAGGATGGGATGTCACTTCTGAGATTAAGTCATAAATAACTGCTGCTTCTGTCTTGGTGGTGTACTTGCTCTCTCTTGGATTGCGCGTTCAGGGAAGAAAAGGTCAGCCGCCATGTCATGAATAGCTCTATGGAGGGGACATACTCAGTGAGGAACTGAGGCCTCCAGCCGGTAGTCACATGAGTGGCCTTAGAAGAAGATTGTAAAACCCCAGGGAGGCCTTCGGATGACCAAAATCCTGGACTCTATTTTGATGGCAACCCCATGGGAGACCCTGAGTCAGAACAACCCAGCTACACTGCTCTCAGATTCCTGATCTTCAACGTTTTCTGTTTTCAGCTGCAGAGTTTTGGAATTTATTTTGTTACGCATCAATAGATAACTAATACAATTCCCAATGCCCACAATAAGGTCTGATATATATAAATGATTTTAGTAAAGGCTTAAAAGAATAAGTGAATGGAGTGTTTGCTTTTTATACTAGGGACTTTTTAAAAACTTTTTGATCTGAATATATAAGCTTCTATTTGGAAATCAAATTATGTTTCAAGAATTTTTTTTAAAATACTATTTGCAGTCACTGAATATACTATTTACTTGTTTACTCCCCAGGTTAGTCCCTGACATTCAAATATCGCTGCTGGCTGCAAGTTAAGATTGAATTTTGAGCAGCTGTCTTCATTCCATATAAAAGGCTATGATTCTATTTTTGTTTATCACCTATGATTTTATTTTAGTCTCCAGAAGCAATTTAGAAAAAAAATAAGGTTCACTAAAGTGTTAATTCTTGAGTGAAAAATTCCATGATGAAGATGTAAACATAATCAGGAAACTTAATGTTTTTAAAGCTCTTTATTTTTCATTACATTTAAAAGTTTCTTATTATGAGGATATCTGATTTGAGAACTTAAATAACATTTATATGGATCACAGTGAGATGGGGACACCGGGTATTACTCCAAATGACTTGATCAATCCTTTATAATTAAAAAAAAATTTTAGTGTTTATTTTTGAGAGACACAGAGAGAGCACAAGTGGGGAAGGAGCAGAGAGAGGGAGACACAGAATCTGAAGCAGGACCCAGCCTCTGAGCTGTCAGCACACAGCTCGAGGTGGGGCTCGAACTCACGAACCGCGAGATGATGACCTGAGCCGAAGTTGGCGCTTAATCACCCGAGCCACCTAGGCGCCCCTATAATTTTTTTTTTCAAAAAAATGTTTTTAATCTTTATTTATTGTTGAGAGAGAGACAGAGTGTGAGCAAGGGAGGAGCAGAGAGAGAGGGAGACACAGAATCTGAAGCAGGCTCCAGGCCCCGAGCTCTCAGCACAGAGCTTGACACAGGGCTCGAACCCATGAACCGTGAGATCATGACCTGAGCCGAAGTCAGACACTCAACTCACTGAGCCACCCAGGCACCCCTATAATTTTTTAAAAATAAATTATTTTCTTAGAGAATGTTAAAGTTCATAGCAAAATTGAGTAGATGGAGTAGAGATTTCCCATGTATTCCCTACCGCTGCCCCGTTGTTGACACCCCCCCTAGAATGATACATTGTTATAATTGATGAAGCTTTGTTGACACATCATAATGACTCAAAGGACATAGGTGACATTAGGGTTCACTCTTGGTGTTGGCCATTCTGTGGGTTTGTTCAAATGTATAATGACATATATCCATCATTATGATACCCTACAGAGTATTTCCACTACCCTGAACATCCTCTGTGCTCCACTTTTCATCCCTACCCTGCATGAACCCCTGGAAAACACTGATCTTTTAGTTTTGCCTTTTCCAGAATGCCATAGAGTCCTAAAGTATGTAGCCTTTTCAGATTGCCTTCTTTCACTTAGAAACATACGTGTAAGGTTCCTCTGTGTCTTTTCATGTCTTTTAGCCCTGAGTGATATGCCATTGTCTGGATGTACCACAGTTAATTTATCCATACCTCCTGAAGGACATCATGGCTACTTACGTGTTTAGGCAATTATGAATAAAGCTCCTGTAACATCCATGTGCAGGGTTTTGTGTGGACACAGTTTTCAACTTCTCTGGAAGAAATACCAAGGAGCATAACGGCTGGATCATATTATAAGAGTATATTTAGTTTTGTAAGCTGCTGCTAATGTGTCTTCCCAAGTGGCTGCACTGTTTTACATCCCATGCCGCTGACCCAGCGGTGGGTGAGAGTTTCTGTTGCTTCACACCCTTGCCAGCATTCGCTGTTGTCGGTGTTCCATGTTTTCACCATTCTAACAGGTGTGTGGCTGTATCTCACTGTTCTGAGTTTTCCTGATGACCTATAATAGGAAGCATTTTCCGTATGCTTATTTCCCATCTGTATACCTTCTTTGGTGAGGTGTCTGTTAAGGTCTTTGGCCCATTTTTTCATCACATTGAGCTTTAAGAGTTCTTTGCATATACTGGCTAACAGTCCTTTATCCTATGTGTCTTTGGCTTATATGTCTTCTGGTCTCTGGCTGGTCTTCTCATTATGTGGACATTGTCTGTCCCAGAGCAGAAGTTTCTCATTTTAGTGAAGCCTAGCTTCTCAGTCATTTCTCTCGATCCTTTAATTTTAGGTAATTGAGATAATGGACACATACGTGTTTTTACAGGTTATCCCTGTAACTTAGTGTAGCTGACGAACCCTACCGTGATGCCCAAGGAGTCCCGTTGGTGTCTTTGTGCGACACCCTCTTGAGCATCGGCAGGACCTGTGCTGTGCTTCTGACCAACAGAGTGAACACAACGGGATGTCATTGCTGTGATTATCTTAGGTTGTAGAAGACTCTGTCCAGGCAGACTGGAGCTAGGGCCTCCCCTAGTGAACCAGATGGAAAATAGTGGCCATGTCTGAGAAGGCCCTGAGGTGAGGACCTGTAGGAGGCTTCTAGGAGCTGTGGGCAGCCCTCGGGACCCTCAGGCCTACCACCCACGAAGAGCCAGGCACTCCCACGGCTGTGAGGGGTTGCCTCTGAGCACAACCCGAATGAGCCACTGAGCGTGTGCAAGCAGCTTCTTCCCAGGGAGGCCTCCGGGTGAGAACGCAGGCCAGCAGGTGCCTCGTTTGCAGCTTCATGAGACCATGGGCGGAGGACCAGCTTACCTGTGGCCGGACTCCTGACCCGTGGCCATGGAGCGGGGGGGGAGGGGGGCGGAAATAAATATGTCCTGGTTTAAGCAGCTAAGGTTGTGTTCATGGAGCACAAGCGAGGGCAAACTCACTGTCTGTGCTCTAAGTTTTGCAGTCCTGTTCCTAACCTTATTAAACCCACTTGTGTCTTCGATAATAACAAATATACATTAACTATTTCAAAATAGATTAAAGTTACTTAAAAATAATTACAATGGCAAATCAAAACAAATCTTTTTCTTTTTAAGGGCCTATTTCCCCCTGGATGTTTCTTTGTTTTTGTTTTTTGTTTTTTTCAGGTAATGATATAATGATAATTTACATAATATGTGGTAATGTGATAGAAATTGGGGAGATGCTATAAAGTGGTAGTAAGGGCTTCTGAGAATGATTCTTTTTTTTTTAATCCAAGTTAGTTAACATATAGTATAATAATGATTTCAGGAGTAGAAGTTAGTGATTCAACACTTAGATATAACACCCAGTGCTCATCCCAACAAGTGCCCTCCTTAATGCCCATCACCCCTTTAGCCCATCCCCCCACCCAACTCCCTGCCAGCAACCCTCAATTTGTTCTTTGTATTTAAGAGTCTTTTATGGTTTGTCTCCCTCTCTGTTCTTATATTATTTTTGCTTCCCTTCCCTTAGTGTCATTTGTTTTGTTTCTTAAATGCCAAATAGGAGTGAAATCATATGATATTTGTCTTTCTCTGATTTATTTAGCTTAGCATAATACACTCTAGTTTCATCCATGTGGTTGAAAATGGCAAGATTTCATTCTTTTTGATCACCAAGTAAAATCCATTGTGGGTATGTGTGTATGTGTATATGTGTGTGTGTGTGTGTGTGTGTGTATACACACATAAATATTCGTATATGTATATATATATACACACATAACACCCACACACACACACACACACACATCTTCTTTATTCATCAGTCAATGAACGTTTGGGCTCTTCCCATAGTTTGGCTGTTGTTGATAGTGCTGCTGTAAACATTGGTGTGCATGTGGCCTTTCAAAACACCACTCCTGTGTCCTTTGGATAAATACCTAGTAGTGCAATTGCTGGGTCAGAGGGTCGTTCTATTTTTAATTTTGTGAGGAACCTCCATACTATTTTCCAGAGCGGCTGCACCAGTTGGCATTCCCACCAGCAGTGCAAAAGGGTTCCTCTTTCTCTGCATCCTTGTTGACATCTGTCGTTGCTTGAGTTGTTCATTTTAGCCATTCTGACAGGTGTGAGGTGGTATCTCATTGTCGTTTTGATTTGTATTTCCCTGATGATGAGTGCTGTTGAGCATCTTTTCATGTGTGTGTTGGCCGTCTGGATGACTTCTTTAAAAAAGTGTCTATTCACGTCTTTTGCCCATTTATTCACTGGGGTATTTGTGTTTTGGGTGTTGAGTTTAAGCTTTTTTATAGATTTTTGGATACTAACCCCTTATCTGATAGGTCATTTGCAAATATCTTCTCCCATTCCGTCGGTTGCCTTTTAGTTTTGTTGGTTGTTTCCTTAGCCCAGTTGAAGCTTTTTATCTTGATGAGGACCCAATAGTTCATTTTTACTTTTGTTTCCCTTGCCTCTGGAGACACGTCAAGTAGGAAGTTGCTGCGACCGAGGTCAGAAAGTTTGTTGCCTGTTTTATCTTCTAGGATTTTGATGGCTCCTGTCTTACATTTAGGTCTTTTATCCATTTTGGGTTTATTTTTGTGTATGATGTAAGGAAGTGGTCCAGGTTCATTCTTCTGCATGTCGCTGTCCAGTTTTCCCAGCACCACTTGCTGAAGAGACTGTCTTTATTCCATTGGCTATTCTTTCCTGCTTTGTCAAAGATCAGTTGGACATACATTTCTGGGCCCATTTCTGGGTTCTCTATTCTGTTCTATCCCTGGATGTTTCCAGTACTGCTCTGTGAGGAAGGAGATGCATTGATGAAATTTTCCTTTCCTGACACTGAATGGGGATCACTCTAGAACACATAGGCACCTGTTGGATTACTTATGTATGTAGGAAAATGAAAGGGAAATGGGAAGACGGGACCATTTGCTGTTGGTCCCTCATGCGTTTTATTGCAAACAGATGTGGTCAGTGCATGGCGATAACTCGCCTCTGGGGTGAATGACTGGGATCCCTTTCCAGGGTAGAGTCGCTGGCTTCCGTTGTGCAGAAAGGACTGCCTGCTACCAGTTTATCAGTCTTCCTCCTACCTCAGCTCCAGGCTCCACGTACAGGCGTGTGCAGAATGGCTGCCCTTCCCAGAATCCATTCAGTGTGGTTTCCACTGTTAGGGGAACCTCACATTTTTTTCAGTCCCTATATGTCATCCAAGGGCTTGTCATGGCAAAAGTAAATCAGAAACAACCTCACATGCTAGAATCCACATACTCTGCTTTTGTGAAACATCCGACATAATCTCATCTTGAATGGAAAGACTCTTCTCATCTGTACTGATCTCTCTAGTAATATTTTCCATGTTATTATGTTCTGTGTATATAGTTCCCTGCCCTGTGACACAGCGGTATCCCTGAGGGCAGTAGTACATTTCCTTTTGTGTTCCTGGCCTAGAGTCTGGCTTGTCATTCTGCTTCGCGCCAATTATTCAGTTGCTGCTGACAGGTGCTCACCTTGTCCATCATTGTTTCAATCGGTTCCCCTAATAACCTTGTATTTTAGATAACACTGTTATCTCCAATCTACACGTGAGGGAACGGAGGCTTAACAGATTCAGTGTTTGAAGCACTTGACATGGAAAAGGCAGGTGGGAAAATATTTTGTAAATGTAAAGAAAAAGCAAATGAAAGGTAAATTAATTTTAAAAGGAAATATATTGAGGAAAAAGAATATGACCCAGGAGAATTTTGAGGGGAAAATATTTGTTGAACAACACGTTTTGAGGGCCCTGATCTAGGCTCTGACAAGACTGAGGATATATTCATCTTAACCTGATTATGGAGGAAACACACTGCTTTCTGGGCGCCCCATCATGAAGGAAGTGTGGCCCCAGGGCTCAGAGCTGGGGGACCTCGCAGAAGGGAGCGGCCATTTTACCCTGAGCTGGGTTTCATGCGCAGCTTTGTAGATGAGAATAGTAATGGTATTGTGTATTTTGAATGGGCAGAGGGTAGGAAACAGTTCTTGTAAAGCAGGAAAACTGTGGGACCAGTAGTGGGAAAGTAAGAAAGTATATTTGGGGCAAATTTGAAAATAAGTACAGAAGTGAAATCAGAAGAGAGGACAAAAAAACTCACTGTGCGTTTCTCTGCTTGAAGGTCAACACCATGACCCTCATCTCCCCCAGTCTGAAATCCAGCCCCCTTTTCCACACGAGGTATGTTCATTTGCTTCAGTTGTTGAGACAACTAAAATAGCTGAGCTAAAAACACAGTTCCCAGCTGAATTAGATAAAATCTCCGAAGTTGTATGCATTCTTGTGAGTTATTTTATTTTAGCTGGGTGTGTGCATGGGCCACATGAGCCCTAAATGTCTGTGCCTTGAGGGCAGGATCCATGTACAGTTTGTTTGCATTTCTCAGGGTGCCCGCTGGGCACAGACCACTAAAGGCAGCAGGACCTTGGTAAGTATGTGTGGAATAGTCCTGGGGCTGGGGTGGGGGAGAGGAATTACATGGAAACCGTTGGATCAAAGGTTACTTCCTGAGGGGAGAAGGAAGAGGAGTGTTGAGAGCCCAGTTGGGACCCAGACACAAGAAGTCTCGGTTGTACGCATTTTATCACATACTCAGGAGCACCCATTGAAAGGTTCCTTGAGCAGTAGACTGGTCAGGAGCAGAGCCACTCTGAACAATGTAATGGAGCAGGAGGCTGAGGTTGGAAAGATGATGTTGAATCTCCTAGAACAGTTCAGAAGGAGGCAGCAGGGGCCTGACCCAGGCAGAGGAGACAGAGATGATGGGTCTAAAGATCACAGGAATGCCAGTTCAATTCTAATTCTTTCTTTGAGCGGATCTAAAATCTGAAAATCAGGGGAGTGATTTCATTATTTTTATTCTCAAAAAGGAACATCCTGTTTGGTGGGACAGGGGTTGAGTTGTAGTATTTTGGTATAACGCCACTGATCCTGTGTAGCGTTTCATAGCACCTGCTGGATACACATACGTGCATACAGGGGTGCTCAAGTTCTCACCTGACTGCCTGGGTTCAAATCCATGCCTCCCCACCTGTGTGCCCCTCCCAGTCTCACTGATTCAAGTGAATGTGAGGTTAGTAGCTGTGTGAGTACAGCAGGGCCGTTGTGGGGATTAAGGACCTGACCCCCAGTAAGAGCTCATGCTCAGTAACTAGAAGCCACCCTGTTATCACGGCATGCATTTACCAAATTTTGATCACCACATTCAGTGAACAAACCAAGGAGCACATTATCCCACTTGATATGGTCTGCTGTGTGTATTGTGTTCTTAAATATTGGCTTCTCAATTATTTTTACAATGGAGTCTATTAAGCTTATTTTCTTAAGAACAAAATTGGTATGCATTGCCCATTTTCAGTGAAAAAAAAAAGATTCACTTTCGAACTTTCTTTTGAATAAGAGGAAATTTTCCACGCAATGGAACTATAAATTTAAGTGAAAGAATACACTTTGGAATTTACAATAGATAGCAGACTGTGTTCTTAGTCTTTCTGAAGGTGTGAAATTGTAGTTAATTGCTTTGTTCTCAATTTTAAAGAGCAAAGAGTTCATAAATAATAAGCTTGAGTGGCAGTTTCCAAAGGCTCTAAAACCTTTCAATGTGTTTTTCATTGCCAAAGATGTAATTCTTCTGAGTGTTGATTATTCCCATGAATTTTAAAATATTTTAAAATACCTTACACAGTCTGAACAGATGAAATTATCTGTGAATTTCCTTTGAATAGAGCTGTGCCAATGAGAAGCATACAACCTTTGGTTTCCTGTGACCCACGCATCCCTCATCTAGTTATAATATTTCTTACAAATATAATGTAGGGTCCCACAGTGAAAAGTAAATAAGGAGTCACTGCTTCCTAACTATAAAATCATCATCATTTATTATTTTTTTTAATGTTGATTTATTTTTGAGAGAGAGAGAGAGAAAGAGAGACAGAGCATGAGCCGGAGAAAAACAGAGACAGAGGAAGACACAGAATCGGAAGCAGGCTCCAGACTCTGAGCTGTCAGCACAGAACCTGATGTGGGGCTTGAACTCGGGAATGGTGAGATCATGACCTGAGCCAAAGTTGGATACTTAACCAACTGAGCCACCCAGGCATCATCATCATCATGTACTCTTTTTTTTAAGAAAAATATTTTAATGTTTATTTATTTTTGAGAGACAGAGAGAGACATGGCATGAGTGGGGGAGAGGCAGAGAGAGAGAGACAGAGACAGACAGACAGACAGACAGACAGGGAATCCTAAGCAGGCTCCAGGTTCTGAGCTGTCAGCACACACCCCGACACGGGGCTCGAACTCGCAAGCTCATGACCTGAGCCAAAGTCAGACGCTCAGCCGACTGAGCCACCCGGGCACCCCCGTCATCATTTATTCTTAAAAATGGTTTTGTCTATAAAGAACTTCAGCGTTAGCAGTGTTAACAGAATCCTGTTTTTATTGGCTGCATATTGAGCAGATGATACTAGCTGCAGTAAATATATAAGCAAAGCAACCAATCCAAGGCATGAATATAGCAGTTGTTTTCCTCACTCAACCCTCTGCCTCAGGAGCCCATGGCGGTGTTGGGTATTAACATTTGTTATCCTAACGCTCCCAAGAATCCCACTTTCCTCTGGGGCCTTTGATTCCCACAGTCTCCCACACAGGCATTTGGAAGTCAGGCTTGAAAGGGAAGCACGACTCAGAGAGAACAATCAGTAACTGGCTAAATTTGTTTCCGAACTTTGATACAGTTTAATCTGATGTTTTGTCTCTGGGAAGTTACACAAGGTCAGAGTCTGTTTGAGGTGACCTTAAGCAATGCGGTGTCTGTCTGTGCCTGGAGCACCAGGATTTTGCAGTGAGTGGAAAGTGGCCGGTATTCAGGCTGTGAACATGGCATTCACCTTCCAGTGTGGCCGTGAAGAAACTGACCTCCCCTCACCACGCTGTGCTGTTGTCGTTGGGTTTCTTGGCTGGGTGAGATGCTGGAGAAAACGGTTTGTGAGTTCAAATCCTACACAAAGATGAGTCGCTAGGTTTTCCTTTTCCCTGATTTCAGACTCTTTGGGAGCTACCTTGTAAGCTCGACCTGAGCGTGATCCATAGTCATTTGTGATTTGAATATCACGTCCATACTATAACGAATAGTAATACCATTGGTGTGGATGTGGGAAACAGCAGAGAGCAGGCGTGTCTGAGAACAAGTGTGTGTCCCCGCCGTCTTGGGGAGGTTCTTTTTTAGGAGCCAGGCTTAGAAACTGCTGGTTTTCTTCACCCCCGACCCCCGCCCCAGATCCCTTGTGTTGGGTTTAGGCTGAATGACCACTTAGAGGATACAGTGTAGAGTATAGTGAGACTCACAAGATGATTGTACTATGTGATCGCTCAGATCTCTATGGAAGAAAGCTCTTGGTTACAAACTATCTCCCGCATGGGGGGCTGGTGCTCCAGGTTGCTAGCAGTGGTGACTATGTGTCGATGAATTTTATACATCAGAACCACGTTGTATCCATTCTCTTCCTCAGCTTGTATCATCTGACATTTTTGCCTCCAGAATAATGGGGCACTTCTCTGCATGTGCTTTCAGGGAAGGCGCGGCTGGACGAGAGCTGAGCTCTTTTCAGATTTTCATCAGATTCTCAGTAAAACACCCGTACCTCCCCCTACTCTCTATTTGTATTGCTCCCGTCATCCAACAAAGAAATACTGACTACTTAAAGGAAAACTCGGTCTTTTAAAGCTTATTTTATTATTTTTTTTTTAAATTTTTTTTTCAACGTTTATTTATTTTTGGGACAGAGAGAGACAGAGCATGAACAGGGGAGGGGCAGAGAGAGGGAGACATAGAATCGGAAACAGGCTCCAGGCTCTGAGCCATCAGCCCAGAGCCTGACGCTGGGCTCGAACTCACGGACCACGAGATCGTGACCTGGCTGAAGCCGGACGCTTAACCAGCTGCGCCACCCAGGCGCCCCTTAAAGCTTATTTTAAAGAACAATGTTTAGGGGCACCTGGGTGGCTCAGTTGGTTGAGCGACCAACTTTGGCTCAGGTCATGATCTCACAGTTTGTGAGTTCAAGCCCCGCATCAGGCTCTGTGCTGACTGCTCAGAGCCCGGAGCCTGGAGCCTGCTTCGGATTCTGTGTCTCCCTCTCTCTGTGCCCCTCCCCCACTCATGCTCTGTCTCTCTCTGTCTCAGAAATAAATAAACATTAAAAAAAATTTAAAAAAAGAAAAGAAAAATGTTTACTGAGAGTGCGTGAGCCAGAGGGGCAGAAAGGATCTGATGGGGGCCCTACCCTGTAAGCAGAGAGCTGGATGCAGGACTCGAACTCAGAAACGGTGAGATCATGACCTGAGTCACCCAGCCACCCCGTCTTTTAAAGTTTATTAATCCTTCCGAACATGTGGGGCACCTGGGTGGCTCAGTCACTTCAGTATCCTTCAGCTAAGGTCATGATTTCACAGTTTGTGAGTTTGAGCCCTGCATCGGGCTCTGTGCTGACAGCTCAGAGCCTAGATCCTGCTTCAAATTCTGTGTCTCCCTCTCTCTCTGCCCGTCCCCCATTTGCACTCTCTATCTCTCTCAAAAATAAACATCAAAAATAAAATCTTTCCCTATGTAATATCTAAAAGTATTCCATTTCCCTAATATGTGTATGTTTCTTTTTTCTTAATGTTAACTCTATTTATTTTTGAGAGAGAGAGAGAGAGAGAGAGAGAGAGAGAGAGAGAGAGAGAGAGAGGCAGAGAGCAAGGGAGAGGATCCCAAGCAGGCCATACTGCTGTCAGCATGGAGCCCAAAGTGGGGTTGCTGTCACAAACCGTGAGATCATGACCTGGGCAGAAATGAAGAGTCAGACGCTTAACCTACTGAGCCACCCAGGCGCCCCGTACAATGTGTGCATTTCTGTGTATATATGAACATTCAGGATCTAGAAGGAGGAAAGAACTGTGGAATAAATAGGACCCCTGGCCGACTTCTCTGAACCTGGAGAAACTTTCACTTACTAGTTCACACAGATTGGCTTGGTCCAGCTTCCCCTTCCTCTCTGTGCCCTTCGGACAAGGGGTGCATTTGCAGCAGGTTGGATGATTATGGGAGGGGGCAGACTCTTCCCTGTCCTGGAACTCGGGAGAGCTGCTGTGTGATCTCGTCCACTCCTAGCGTGTAAATCCTCGTGTTGCATCACTGAGGACCCAAGAAAGTTCTAGCCTTTAAACTTAAGTGGAACATGTTTCATACGTACGTAGTTATAATTGTTTTATAAAATTAGAGAAGGAAGAATTCTGTTTTATTAGCCGGGGTTCACCTGTGGCGATCATACATTTATTCTCACTCAAAACATGGCCGCTTTCTCTCCTCTCTTCCTCGCTCTGTCTCCAGCTTGCAGTAATTGAAAGCATGTGGGACACATTTTGATCCGATGATATCTAAGCTGCCTGGACCAGATAGCGGCCAGTGGTAAAGGTTATGGTTGGAAATAGTTGCAGAAGAGTGGGTATTAGGATAGAAAGGTTTTTTTCGGGGTTGGGTCCCTTTTGATAGGTGCGATCGGCTGCCTGTAAGTGTTAGTGGAAGGAGCCATGCTGTTAATGCCAGGAAGGGTGCTGAGAGTGAGTCTGAGAAAAATAGTAGTGAGAAGCTAAGGCTGTTACTTCTGAATTGGTTGAGGTAGGTGAGGCTAATGAGGCTAATTAGTAAGCTGTAGGCTGTTGAGTTAATTCAAATTATGTTGAGTTTTGACAGCATGTTAGCAGTACTATTATTATGGTTGGAATGATTTTAAAAAAAATGTTTTTTAATGTTTATTTGTTTTTGGGAGAAATAGGGAGAGAGAGAGCGAGTGTGCATGGGGGCAGGGCAGAGGGAGGAGACACAGAATCCGAAGCAGGCTCCAGGCTCTCAGCTGTCAGCACAGAGCCCGACGCGGGTCTTGAACTCAAGAACTGCGAGATCATGATCTGCACTTGATCTTAGCCAAAAGGCCGAGAAGCGATTCTGCGAGATCATGATCTGAGCCAAAGTCAGCCGCCCAACTGCCTGAGCCACCCACGCGCCCTGCATTTGTAATGATTTTTATCATTGTCGGAGATTTAGGTTTTGTACGTAATAAGGGCTGTATGTATTAGATACTGTTACTAAGAGGGACAGGCCCAGTGTTGTTTCACGGGCAGCAAATATTAGTAGGATAATAGGTATTCTGGCTAGTGTGACGTGGTTAAGATTACTATGGTTATTATGATAAATATAGATAATATCATCCCTACTAAGTATAGAAGGGATGACATTAGGTGGGATTGATATATTAGCAATCCTATTAGAGATATGATGAAGGCCAGGAAGATACTAATATACACTATAGACGTTTGATAATTATAGTATTAACCATAATCTAATGAGTCTAAATCATTGGTTTTGACTTAAACTAATTATCATCTTCAGTCCATTCTAGTACTTTTTTTGGATTGATTCATAGGCTAGGCTTACGGCCAACAATGAAATTATAGTAGTACTATGGTGAGTGTAGTTGGTGGGTTATATGTGAAGCTCCGGGTAGAGGCAGGACTAGTACTATTTCTAGATCACATAGTAAGAATGCAATGGCGACTAGGAAAACTTTTATGGAGAAAGGTAGACGGGCCAGTCCTAGTCGGTCAAATCCGCACTCGTAGGGACTTGATTTTTCTGCATAAATATTTAATTGGGGTAATCAGAATGCAATTAACATGAGTAGAGTAGATAATAGCATGTTAGTAAGTAGGGCTCAATGATATTTATTATTCCTTTTTGGATTATACCAAAACTGGTTGATTGGAAGTCAACTGTACTGATTAATACTAAAGGAGTAAGATCCTCATCAGTAAATAGAGACATAGAAGAGCCATACGACATCTACGAAGTGTCAACACCAGGCAGCGGCTTCAAACCCGAAATGGTGATTAGATGTGAAGTGGAGTTTTAGTTGTCGCAGGAAGCGAACAATGAGGAAAGTATAGCCAATAATCATGTGAAGTCCGTGGAATCTTGTGGGCTATAAAGCAAATAGAGCCATAGGCTCCATCTGAAATTGTAAAGGATGTTTCGTAACATTCTGAGGCTGGGAGTAGTGTGAAATACACCTCTAGGGAGATTGCGATAAATCAGGCTTGCAGCGTGTGTTTTCCATTACCTTCTATTAAGCTCTGATGGGCTCAAGTGACACCTGTTCCCCGGGCTGCTTCTCTGAAACACCATTCGCTGAGGCTGTGCTGGGTTTCCTTTGTCAGGATGATTTTGGCCTCAGGTAGACCCTATCCTTGCTGTAATGCCCAGTGCGGTGGTGAGCAGGTGATTCTCCAACATGACAGTTGCTCCGGGGGTGGTTTTCCTGCAGCTTGACTGGTCAGCCCATCACTGACCTCTTCAGAGACCTTGATGCTTTCTCTGTCTCTGCTCCGTCCTCTGCTTTTCAGCCCAGCCCCCCCTCGCATGCTGCGTGTTGGCTGCAGAGACGCCCCGCATCTCGTCGTAAAGGCACAGGTGAGCCAGGAGGAAAGAAGCAGCCTCCCTTGAATCTTCTAGAGTTTGGTCAAATGACTTTTGCCTCCACCTGTGACTGCCGCACTGCCCTCTGGGACACCCTGGAGACGGCGTTTTCACCTGCCTTGTCTCAGCGTCTGCCGTCCCTGCTCTGAGCAAAGCGTTTCTAGCATTTCCAACATGTCCGATGGTTGTTATGTCCGCCGCGACCGCCCTCTGCCTGCCCATCTGTCTAGTAAGTTAAAACTTACCTCCACAGAAGGAAATCGATTTTTGTTAGTAATGTGGCAACGAAGTCCTAAAGATACGGGAACCTTGGTTTTCCCATAAGCAGTGTGTGTGTATATGTATATGTGTATATATATATATATATATATACACATATATATATACACATATACGTGTATATATATATGTGTATATATATATATATATATATATTTTTTTTTTTACTTCGGAGAGAAGTTGCAAATGCCGTCGTCACAATAATCAACAATCTGTGTTGTAGGCAAGATTGACCGATGGATGCTGAAGTTAGGAATACTCTGTGATCCTAAGATGGAATTCTTGAATGCAGCTTGCAGGTCTTACCTGGTTTACAAAGAACTCTTGGATAAGTTTGCAGCCTCCTCTCTCTGTCCCCTCCTCCCCTGAGCATTCCAAACCTTGCAACATGGATCTTACATTAACTGCTGAATACTCTCTCTCCTCTGTGTGCATTTTTGGCACTGGATGGCCCGTGTTTTCCCTGTGTTTTATCTCATTCACTTCTGTAGCTCTTCAGATGTCAACAGAGAGGCCACCACCTCCTGGAAGCCTTTCCCAATTCTAAGTCATCCCCCTGGCCTTTACCTAAACCCAGGACTGATCATTCTGTGGCAACACTTCTTACTTAATAATCCCTGTTCCCCGCTAGCCCTTAAGATGCGTGTGGACCAGGGTCTACTGTGTGTCTGGCATATGGTAGGCAAACCAGTAGGAAAGGAAGCAAAGGGTCCTGTTCTGTGTCTTCCCTCATCCAGGATTCCTCTTGGCCCACAGCATGCCTGCTCTTAGCCCCACTTTCAGTGCTTTCTAATGAGTACCTTCTATTCTGTCTTCCCAAGATATTTGTACTTTCCCAAGTTACTCTTGAGGACCAAGGCCTGTAACATCTACATGGATATGTTGGGAACATGTCCATGGGCTTGAGAGCTTGCATATTAAGGTAGGAAACATTGGGCCAGTCCACTTGGAATATGTTCCCTCCCCCCCCACCACAGGTGGCTGCTTCTTGTGAGGGTCACACCTGATACACTCTTTATTTTCTAAAGTAGAAGTGAGGAACTAGAAGGAGATACATTTTAATGACTTAATACTATCAATTTATTCATTTCTTCAGTTCACTTGATTCCATATTTAGAATCACTTTGGTGCTAAGCTAGATCTATAGAACGTGGGGTATGGAGATGGGGAAAAAAGAAAAAGATTTCAGACTTGGGCCTTGGCCTCAAGAAGTGAAGAAGCTACTGGGATGACAAATATATAAAACAAAATTTCAATACAATCAAATAATTGCTACAGCGGATCACTGCAGAAAGCATGGGGGGAACATATGGTGGGAACGTCTGTTAGAAGTCCAGGAGGAGGAGAGTATGAATTCTATGCATATTAAATTATGAAACGCTCAGTTGTTTAAACTGGGAAAGTATTTGAGGTTGTCTGGTTTCTGCTTCCTACATCAAATTCACACTTTTTTAATTAATTAAAAAAATGTGTCTGGAGAGATTATTTGGCTTTCCTAAGATTGCCAAACAGTGTCAGAATCCTCATCACAGCCAAGGTTACTTCCAAAAAAAAAATCACACCCTGGGGGGGGGGGGGGAAGTATTCATGATCTTTAATTTGTCTTGGGAGTCATGTTTGCAAACTGCCAAACTTTAAAAATCTTCCATTTGTATTCATGGAAAAAAATAACCAGGGTGTTTGTGCAGTCAAGGACAATTTACTCTTCCTTTCTACAAGTCAGTTAATAGACCAGAGAAGTTGGCCTTAAGCACTGGGCAAAAAGATAATGTTAGGATTTCAGCCCAGTGTGGCCGAGAGATCTAGTAATCTTAGAAAAGTGGTTTAGATAGTTTTCTTGTACTTTAAAGGGTGAGAGCCATTTCATCAAGAGGCTGGTTAGAAATAATTACTAAAGGTATATGTGTGTATATACACATTTGTGTGTGTGTGTATATATATATATATATATATATATATGTGCACACACTTGTATTATGTATAATAGATAACATTAACTTATAATGTGTTTTCTTATTTTTTCTAGTTAAACTGCAGTTTTTAATCCAAATCCTTTTTTAAAAAATTTGTTTATTTATTTTGAGAGAGAGGGAAAGCACGAGCAGGAAAGGGGCACAGAGCGAGGGAGAGAGAGGATCCCAAGCAGGCCCTGTGCTTTCAGAGCAGAGCCGGATGTGGGGCTCAAACTCATGAAACGTAACCATGAGATCGTGACCCAAGCCGAAATCAAGAGTCAGATGCTTAACCAACTGAGTCACCCAGCTGCCCCTAATCCAAATCGTCTTCTGTTTACTGGAAGTATCATGTCTCAAGCAAACCTAGGTTGAGCTCACACACACACACAACTGCTAGCAGGGAAAAAAAAGGGGGGGGAGGATTAGATTGTAAGGTGAAGCAGACAGTGGTGATCTTGTACAGGGTTGGTGTTGTGGACAGTGAGCACAGAGCCTAGAAAAGAAACTTTCCCTCAGTCTCCTCCTTTGGTTAAGTATCTAGTAGAGCTGCAGTTCTTTTGTGTGCAGTTTTCAGTTTCTCTAATACGATGTTTTGGGATAGAGAACTTGCCGTTGGACATCTGAGAGCTTTGGTACATCTGAGAGCTCTCCTTACTGCACTCACCCAGAGGGGCTTCAGCAGTGTCGGTCCTATCGAAAGCTGTTTTTATTGGCTGCTTCTTTCCTGCTCTGTTGTTTGTTTATTGGCTTAGGGACCGCTTGAACTAATTTTGGGAAGTTTCCTTCCCCATCCCCCACCCCCCACCCCCGCCCCGGCCTCCACACACACACCCAAAGGTCTCTTGTTCCGCTGAAAATGTTTCATTCCCTTCTTATAATCCTGGAGCCTGGGTACCTAGGGCAGTCCAATATTATGATTAAATAGTCTTCGCCAATTTGGTGTTTACCCTTTATCATTCGACGTGTCTGTGGCTTGGAGAATATTATCGCAGTTTCGGGGGTTTACATTGTTTGCCTTCTCTTGAGCCAGGGTCTATGAACTTGGAAGGTCCCTCTCAGAGGACACAGGCTGGAGCATGCACAGAGTCTTCCAGACTTCCGAGGACGAGTATGATTTTATTCTGAAACCTGATTCCTATCTGTTCCCTCTGGGTCAGAGTTGCTTGCCGTTCAGTCAATATGTGGTCAGAATTTGTGTGTCAGCCTATTGTGCCGGTAAGGCACAATATGTTGAAAGAACATTTCTCCCTGTACTGTGTGCTCTTAGGACAATTTCCAGAGAATTAAAATGATATTTAAAATGCTCGTCAGACAAATTGCTGTTTTGCTAGGGAGAGAGTTTTTTTCCAGCTCCTTACTCTGCCATTTTATTCGTAAGAATTTTTGAGCCTTGAATGAAATCACATACGGGAATATGTTTTGCACATAGTCAGTGCTCAGAAGAGTATTGTTTTCTATCAACTAGCGAATTGGGTGCAGTGGTTTTTAAGTTACGATCATTATGTGTACAGTGAATGAAATGTATCGCAGAATTGATATGAACATTGTGTATATATATATATGTATATTTCACATAGCTACATGTATAATTTACCTACACAGGTGTATATTACATGTATTTCCATCTGTATCTGTAGCTAATCATAGCATTATAGTTTTTGTTTTTGGAACACGCATTAGTTTCTTCTCTTACGCCATGAAAGAGCGAAATCAGTGAAGCTATAGATAGATTTTTAACTCCAGGTACAAACGTTTGCAAGGGGGACAATGCCTGGTTAATTACTACTGTTCTGAATATATTAATGCCTTTGATTAATAATTAGTAAGATTGGATCTGATTGAGTTAACTTGGATTTATCTGTCACTTTACAGTCATCTAGTATAAGGGCTCTGTCCTTGTTCTCGACAGAGCTGACAAAACCCAAATTACAAAGGTTATTTCTGAGAATGAGCCCCCCGAGGTTTCTTCACTTGACTCCTTTATCTTCTGCCTCCTGAATGGGTTTATCAGTCTTGAACTCCCAGCAAGACAGCCTTACTGAATTTTGCCTTGTATTCTCCACATACAAGAAGGAAAGTGATTTTATTTGAATAAACCCGCAGTAGCAACGATTGCTTGTCAAGTCTTCGAAAGTCTATCACAAATACATCCCACACATATGGATTGGGGCTTTTACGTGACTCCTGTATCACCTAAACATCAACAATAAATGTGGATGTAAAATACCAATTTGGCATAGGTTTCTGGTAAAAAGAGTGAACTTCCTAGGTACGCTTCATCCAACAAAGTCCGAGAAACTGTCATCTAGGACAAGGTCTGTCTCTTTGTATCCATCACTCATCACATGCATGCATTCCTATCTCACTGCAGCAGAAAGCGTGGCCGAAATAGAGAAGAAGCAACCCAGAGAAATAAGTAGGAAGGTCTCCATTGATGGGGTTTGTGCAGAGAAGGCAAAATGGAGTGTGCAGGAGGAAATCATCCTTGCGGGCACACACGTTTTCACGTCCTTCTGTCAGAAAGAGAAGAGCGCATACTTCAACTGATGCTTTTGAGAATCCAAAGAGAAATATTGATGAAGTGACAAACAACGCGTGGCATATTCCAGAGTTGACGCAGGTCACGTCTCAACACCAGTGCGTAAAAACGTCATGCCATTCACATGACACTGTTTACGCTGTACTTTTTTGTGAACCTTGTCATGTCCTCAAATAAGGTAGCTCCTTTCAGGAGGATCAAAGATGTCTTGCCTAGCAACAAGAGCTAATGTTGCTAAAGTGACTTGAAAGAGTTCTGATGCGCAAGTCAGGAACAGATGTGTTTTCTCCTTCACTCCGAAGGGGGAAAAAAAAAAAAAGAAAGAAAGAAAGGAAAAGAAAAAAGAAGAGGAAGAAATGCCCCCAGCTTGTCAGTATTCAAAATTGACTGCAAGAATTGTTTTATTCTTTTTGATATCTGTCTATACAATATATACAGCTATGTGTAATGTTTTATATATTTATCTTATATATATCCTATATACAATGAGGAGCTGGTTACTTTAAACACTCAGAAAATTATGCTGAGATGCATTTTTTAAAAAAAATTTATTTTTAGAGTGTGAGTGAGGAAGGGGCAGAGGGAAGAGCGAGAATCTCAAGCAGGTTCCATGCTGAGCACGTGGAGCCCGACATGGGGTTCAATCCCATGACCCTGGGATCTTGACCTGAGCTGAAATCAAGAGTAGGATGTTCGACCGACTAAGCCACCCAGCCACCCTATGCCATGATGTTTTCCCAACTATTATACTTAAGAAAATGACAAGAAAAACTAGGATAGCAGGACAGCAGAACTAAAAACTTGGGGAAGATATGACACAGAAAGGAAAAATAAATACAAATCAACAACAATAATGTTTTGAAACCCTAGATGCAGCCCTTTAAAAAAAAATGACTTGTTTTATATATCAGACAAGTTCTAATGTTAAGTTTACAAGTAAGTGACTCAATAAAACAAATATAGCATAAGTTGAGTATTTATATTCGCAAATACTTGTGTGTGTGTTGTACGTAGTATTTATGTGAATGTGTTTGTGTCTGTGGTGTGCGTTGTGCTACTTTTGAGTGGTGTGTGTGTGTAAGTGTGTGCTGAAACTTTGATTGTGTATGTGTAAGTATAGTGGGTGTAAGGGTTCACCCACCAGTTCCGAGTCAAATGAGCTTCAATTGGAAGGTGGTGCCACAGCTCTGATCCCCTTACAGTGGAGGGGAAACTGTGGATTCTCTGTTCTCATAAGATTTTCAGGACAACTACAGAGCTTGGAGTTTGGAACAACATGAATAGACTCACATTCTTGGAAATGATTTGAGAAACATGCCCCCCCCCCCCCCCCCCGCCCCTTGCTTTTTCCCTTAGCTTTGCCCTGCTGTTGGGGAAGAAGGTGTTTCTTTGGAAGAAGAAGGTGGCTGTTTATTATAAAACAGCAAGACCGGACCTCTCTGGGCGTGGAGGAAGATAGTCTCAATGGGAATATCTCCTAGTTTTAGTTATATTTTTTCCCCCATGGGTGGCTCAGTCAAAGAAAGTGAAGTAACATGTGCTCTTGTTGAACAGAACATCAGGAGTTTCTGTTGATCCACAATGAGATTAACTGTTTCTTTAGGAAGTGAGAAACTAGTTACTCGTAATTCAGTCATGTCCGTGTTTCTACCTGTTCCAGCCCAGGTTCCACCCATGTTAAACTTTATATCTCACTCCTACCAGCAGATTTTCTTCCCCAGTGCCCTCGCATTGGTCTTGCTAATAACATTTCAGTTGGCCTCATGCCTCTGGATGCAGTAGCATTTTTTAATGCTCCACGCTGTTTACAAAGTACAGGCATTGTGATTTATTTCCTTCACAATTTATGAATATTAATGAGTACTATGCCTGCTTATTGAAGCAAGTGCTTGAGATGAAAGAGATCAAAAGCGATACTGTTATGTGTCATCGAGGTGCGTTTCGACTGTTGATCTTGAAAATAAGACATCCAGTTATTTTACCGCCAAAATGGGTTTATTCGGAAATGGCAAAGGAATTGCAGTTCTGGGCCACACAGACTGTGCCAAAACCACAGACAAATCTAGGAAACAGAGGAGAGCAGTGTTACCACATTTGTAGAGAGAAAGGAGGAAGTTGGGAGGGGCTGCTTTGCCTGCAAATCCATTGGAGGAAAGTGAGAGTTGAGGATGGTGACAGTTGCTCATTGGCTGGGTTGTTGCCAGGCAAGGAAAAATTCTTCCTTCTTCCTGCCATGGTGGTAAATTTCACTTCCTCCTGTTGGGATTGGCAGTTGACTCCAAGTTGGTGGGTCATGGCAGCTTTCCCCTCTGGCCTCCCAACTCTGTTTAATTTTTTTTATGTTTATTTATTTTTGAGAGAGAGTAGGGGAGGGGCAGAAAGAGAGGGAGACACAGAATCTGAAACAGGCTCCAGGCTCTGAGCAGTCAGCACAGAGCCTGAGGACTTTGGGGGAAGCTCAGACCATGAGGTCATGACTGATTGGAAGTCCCACGTTCAACCTCTCAACCGACTGAGCCACCCAGGCGCCCTCCCAACTCTGTTTTAAATGAAGTTTTTCTTTGTTCTGTTTCACAAGACCTTGAAGAGAAGGTGATCTGCTTTGATTAACTTAATGACATAATGAGAAAGTGATCTGCTTTTCAGATATATTCTTAGCAATATAAAGAAATAGGGTAGTTAGGAAATTTAGCTATTTTAACTGGACATAGCCATTTGCAGTATATGAATTTATTACTATTTTTTGTAAAAGTGCTCACTGTAATAACTTAAGTAGTATGAAACTGCATTGTTCAGTTTGGTAGATACTAACCATATGACGCTGTTGCATGCTGAAAATGTTGCTAGTTCACACTGAGATCTGCTGTAAGTGTAAAATACACAATGGGTTTCAGAAATTTTGCACGAAGAGGATGTACAACATCTCAATACTTCTGTATTCACTGTATACTGACATGATAATACTTTTGATATATTAGGTTAAATGATAGATATTAGGATACATTTTTCTTTTTTTTTTAACATGACTATGACAATTTAGGGGCATGTGTGTGGCTCAGGTGGTTCAGAGCCCACCTCTTGGTTTCAGCTCAGGTCATGATCTTGTGGTTTCATGAGTTCAAGCCCCATGTCTGGCTCTGTGCTGGCAGCATGGAGCCTGTTTGGGATATTCTCTCTCTCTCTCTCTCTCTCTCTCTCTCTCTCTCTCCCTCTCCCTCTCTCTCCCCCTCTGCCCCTCCCCCATTCAGTCTCTGTCTCGCTCAAAAGAAATAAACTTAAAAAAATTTTGTTTTAAATCCTGTATGTGGCTTCCATTATATTTCTCTTAGACAAAAATGACTTTGAAGGATAGAGTAAAATAATATAAGTAAAAATAAAGTAAAATAATTCAGTAATAACCAAAAAGCTTCCATTGCCTTATCTTCCCGCAACTCCCAACTCCTCTCCTGAGAGTCAAGATATTTCTTTGGCATTTAAAAACACATATGCGTACACATAATTGAACTGTTTTCTTTCTTTTATCTCTCTCTTTTTTCTGAGAGAACATGCGAGAGAGTAGGAGAGAGAGAGAGAGAATGAATGAATGAATGAATCTCAAGCAGGCTCATGCCCAGTGCAGAGCCCAACCTGGGGCTCGATCCCACAACCCTGGGATCATGACCTGAGCCAAAATCACATGTCACATGTTCAACCAACTGAGCCACCCACGTGCCCCTAATCAAACTATTTTCTAACACACAATGAAATCAAAATACATGATCAAGTTTTGCAATTTGCCTTTTCAATTACAGAGTATGTAATGGAAATCTTTTCACAAATACACTTTTCTATATTTGCTCCCCCCCCCACCCCACACACACTTAAATATATAATGGAACGAGGAGACATGGCAAAGACCGCCATTTGGTACCTACAGAGCATCCCTTAGCCTGACCGTAAGTGGTGGAGCCTACTCCTTGTTTCTACTGCTTGACTCCAAGGGCATGTCAGAGGCTGGCCCATCCCACTCTTGTCTTCCTCTCTGTGACCTCCGGAGGATCCAGCTTCTCTTTCTTGCCCTTGAGGGCTACTCTAAGCCCAGGCTGTGCGTAGAGTAAGGTTCTCCATGAATCCTTCTGTTCTGGTTCTGAGGAAAGCCCACAGACTTTTTATATTTGAAGGCTCCTCTGTTCATCAACTGTGGAGTAACAAAGCTTTCAAGAGACCTTAAAACAGAAGCTTTGGGGGGAGTGGTTCCAGATGTCGAAAATAGAGTCCATCCTTAAATCAGCCAATCATATAAGTGCTTCCTGGTCACGGGGATATTTAATAACGACATTCAGGAGAAGCTTTTGGTCATAAAACATCAGGTGGAAATGAGGGTCAGCGAGGTGAAGGAATTTTACTGAAAATCACTAGATCGTGTGAATGTCTGCTAAGTACACGTGGAGATCCCATCTCTATCCTCAGGCTTGGCTCCCAGTATTCTGGAGCCAGATTTGTAACCCCAAAGCAGAGAGATTGGAGGATGCCTCTTTGAGAAATTAAGTATTATTTTTTCTCTATGGGGGTGGGAGGCTTACTCAGAGTCGGAATGCATGGTTTCCACTGTGAGTCCTGAGAAGGAACAAGCCTACCACACCATTGGTGAACCTGATTCGTGATTGAATGCACTGAATTGTAACATGGCGCCTGGGTGGCTCAGGGTGATGCTTAATTTCTGTGGTTAAAAAAGCCCAGTTTCCTTAAAGAGGTCAGTTGTATTATTTTATGAAAGCATTACTCTTATCGTTGGCTTATCTTCCCATAGAGAAGTTTCCTGCGAAGGAATGCCTCTTTCTAACTCTTTCTTACAGCAGAGGGGGATTTCATTCAGTGCTTGCTTGACTCCTACTGTCTAATTGAATGCAGGTTTTCTTTGGGATTAAGCATGTTGGAGTGCTTGCTTTGGTCCCCAAGGCAAATATTCAAGGACATTAAGTAATAAAACTTGCTATAGGAGCAATTAAAATATGGAATATAATTTATGAAATATTAGAAACCGAGTTGAATGTTTATTATTGCAAACGTTAATAAAAAGTTAATTGTGCCCTTTAGCAATTAATTTATGCACAATTATCTCAAAGTGTTACTGGGCCTCCTGAACTAATTATAATTATATAGAGGCATTAAAAAGAAAACTCCAAAGTATGTACAAAATAGCTCCATAAAAACCTGTATGCTTAGCTGACATGGAAGCCGTCAGCTCTGTAAGTAATATTAAATGAGTTAAGACTATACTCCAATTACTCTATAAGAGTTGATCATTTAAAATTAGTGTCCTGTGGCTGGGTACATCTAAAGAGCTTTAAAAGCATCACAAGACATTCAAAACAGTTACTGTCTATTGTGCCTGTTATTTAATCACAGACTCCGTCTCGTGCGTTGGCACTGCTGCATTTAATTTAGTAGATGTTAAGTTAATGCCCTGGAATAATGTAAATCTGCGTAATATTATCTTCATAGCTGCAGGGTTTTTTTTTTTTTCAGGCTTCCGCAACTTAAGTAAAAATTAGGCACTTTTTCTCAGTTGAATTTATTACAAGTGATACCATTTATTGATAAGCTACTGTATATTTTACATATAACAATAGATAACTCCATTGAGGTTCTTAGATCATGCCAGCTCTTGCGAAACACCACTGTATTTCTAATGCCAAACTAATATATATAGTATATATATAGTGTATATATATATAGTAATATATATGTGTAGATATAATCATGTTTGGAGCAGAGGCTGGCAGGATCTAAGAGCCTATTTTGCACACACATACACACACACACACAATGTATTTATCATGGTTAACAGACTTTCATGTAATTCTGTCTTTAGTAAAATCCATGAACCTTACCGTCATTTCCATCTGCTATTTCTCAATATAAAGCCTCTCTTTAATATATGAATTAATGCATCATCCGTGAATAATATTTTTTACTCTTCATCAGAATGTTGCTGCTACTATGATTGCAATTTTGAAGAAAGAAAGGCACAGGGAACTGAAATGACTTGGCCAATGTTGTGGCATTGCCAGGTGCTAGAGCGAGCCTCCAGACCCAGGGAGCACAGCTCTGTACATGGTGCGTCCTAACCACCCGTCTTTGTTGACTATTTGGAGCTGTCTAAGTTGGGGTTTGACACTCCGCTTTGCTTCTTACCAGAGTTGTCACCTTGGACAGGTTACTCAACTCACTTGTAAAATGGAACATCGTAACTGAGCCAGTCTGATAGGGATGTTAACGGCGTTAAATGAGATAATCTGTGTGTATTGGTAAGCCTACATGCTGTTCAGCCTGTCAGAGATACTATGGTAGGATGGCAGCTATTTTCAAGGCTACATGTAGTTACACGTGTTGGGGGTGGGTAGGTGTGGTCTTTATTTTTTGAAGACTAATTTTCTCACTACGTCTACCTATAGCTAGCTCATGTTCAGTCACGTGCTTTTTCGTTTAAGAGTCCGGTGATTGCGGTCACGTCCAGTTGATTGAATACTTACTTTTACACCCAGAACTGAGTTGTGCTGGATTTGGGACAGTGTGGCAGAAGATGGGCGTGAGGGGTGTGAGAAGGGGAGTGAGAAGAAGCGGGGGTGAGAAGAGATGCCACCCAGGATTTAAATCTTTGTCTTGATTCACTATGGAGACTTACTTTTATTTTCTGATAAAGTAGCCTAAATGTTTGTTTATGCCTAAAATGTTTCTCGCCACTTAAATTGCCTTTCTGAGACAGCCTCGAGCTGATTTTGTACTCAATATTGTAGCATCTTTTTCTAAATTGTGAATATTATTGAGAAAGGTTGAGCCCTTTCCTTTAGCTTAGCGGGTTTGTTTTTGGTGGAGAAAGCATTTAGCTCCTTAAAGTACATCACAGTGACCAAAATTGCTTTGCTACTTTTCTCTAGAAAAGAGCTTTAATGGTTGTTCTAGTAAATGTTTAAGTGCAGAAAGGTGTAAAAGGTATGAAAATTAAAGACGTAAGAATGATGCAAGGAACTACCGTAGCCCAATTCACAAATTGTTAATATTTTGTTTCCTTTGCCTCATCATTCCCCACCCCCACTCTGTGTGTGTGCGTGTGTGTGTGTGTGTGTGTGTGTGTGTGTGTGTGTGTTTCTCTGTCTTAACACAGCACACACATTTCATTTGGCCACTTAGTAGAGAGCAAGTTGTAAATATGCCCTTTTATCTGTGTATTTTATAAATACAAGTATATTGTGTCAAATAACCACTGTGAGTGTGTATATCAAGAAATTGACTCTTGGGGCACCTGGGTGGCTCAGTCAGTTAAGTGTCCGACTTCAACTCAGGTCATGATCTCACAGTTCGTGAATTCAAGCCCTGTGTGAGGCTCTGTGCTGACAGCGCAGAGCCTGGAGCCTGCTTCGGATTCTGTGTCTCCCTCTCTCTCTGCCCCTCCACTGCTCACACTGTCTCTCTCTAAAAATAAATAAACGTATAAAAATTTTCAAAAAAAGAAATTAACCACTGATGCAGTGTTATTTAATCCTTAGTCTATCATCTGATTTCACCATGTGCCTCCAGAATGTCCTTAAGGTGTTCTTTTTTATTCTCACTCCACGATCTAATTCAGGGTCACGCATTCCATTTAGTTGTGTCTATTTATTATCTGTCAGTCTACAACAGTGCCTCAGCTTTTCATTGTTTTTTATGACTTTGAAATTTGGGATGTGTACGGGCGGGTCATTTGAATGTGCCTGATGTTTCCCCATGATTAGATTCACATTATGCATTCTGGGCAGGAACACCACAGAAGTGATGTGTTTTTCTCTGTATGAGAAGGAAATAAAGTCAATTTGTTTCATTATTGGAGATGTTAACTTTGACCATCTGGTTAAGGTAGTGCCCATCGGATACTTATGCTAGAAAGCTACTATAGTTCTTCTTTGTGTGATTAACAAGAAACACATTTTGAGAGTATTGAAATATCTTATTCTTCTTTGAAGTTCCATCCTCTGCAGTGGCAGGATTTTTTCAAGTTTATTTATAAATATTTAGTGACTGGCCCAGATTTCCTCTACACTGCGTTAATTTATCTGAAATAGATCATAGATGATAATTAATGAAAAAAGCAATCTGCCCAAAGCTAACGCATCCTTCAACATCACTACATATAAATGAACAAACACAATACTTTTATGCCAGTATACAGTGGTGCTACGTCAAAATGAAAGCCATATTTCAGTTCAGTTTAAGAATTTTGACAAGTCAGGATTTTAGGCTATGATTACTTTTTTGTTACTCAGATGGGCTAAAAAATAGTAAGACGGAAGTATGGAGGCAGGTCTGAGAAATGCCCCCTTCCCCAGCCAAAGCCTAAAGCTCACAGATCTGAGAACAACTCAGTTCTTTTTGTTTTAAATCTTTACATCTTGTGAGATTATTTCGATTTGCTTATCTGTCTACATTCTAGAACAAAATCTCTCTCTAGTAAATGTTTTTACAGTTATGTTATAGAATCAGGCCACTCTTAGAACATAAAGGATAGTAAAAATCATCTCCTCAGCGTTCTTATTTTACAGAGAAAAAAGTTGAGCCCTAGCAGTAATGTGAGTAAGTTAGTTGCAGAGTATCAGGAACTGGGATTCAGATTGTTGGCTCCTGAACTGGTATTGCACCCATGAGATGACCTTGGTTTTTGAATATGTTCTGCTTGATTACAGCTGAGGATTTGGGGGAAGAAAAGTATGGGGTGAATTTATGGTGGTATTCTTTCAAGTACCTGTTTAAAATATTGTGTGCCCTTGCCTCTCTGCTGTAATAGCCTCTCTATGGGATAAAGGGGCACAGGTGACACCATTGTGATGCATTCTTAATATCATTATTAATTACATTGTTCTCACTTTCAGTGGTGTATTGTCTGATGCCTAGGGGAAATAGACTCTTGACCGCCCGTTCTTTTTAATGAAAAACTGTGTCCCCTGCACCCATCACATAAAATCCTAATGAACTTCTCCGAAGAGACATCGGTCATCCCAACTTTGAATGTTACCTTCACTTTAGGAAAAGCTCTAATGTAATCTTGATTATTCTTTGACTTATCATTTGGCTTAAGGCCAGAGAGCTCAAGAATCCTTTCGGAGCCCGAGGCACTTGGAGTCTCCCTAAGTCTTGGCGGTGTGCACTTTGTCTTTGGAATCGTACCAGAAAATCCATTTAAAATCAATCTCTTATGAGAAGCAACATTACTCCCATCATTTGCCTCACACCCGATTTGTTTGGAAAATAGAGAGCACATAAAAGAAGATCTGGTTGTAGTTTATATCCCTTCTAGTTTTCCAGTTGGATGAGACTTTTATAAATGTCTGAGCACCACTGCCAATAAGGATTTGTCATCTGTTGTCAAAATAGTCATACATAATTTTTATTTTGAAGTTCAGCTTTAGATTTACTTAAATGTTTTTTTTTTGACCCCATTGGCTTAATGTTTTAAGCTCTATAGTTATGATAATATATCTTCAGGTCCCATTTCCAAACCCATCAATAACATTGCAATTCAATTCTGCAAAAGAAATTATTAGTCAATGCCTGTATATTAATCATTCAAAAACAATAAAAATAAAATTGAGGGCAGAACACTAGTTGCCTTGAAGTATTGAATAAGAAAACTCTTCTGGGAGATTTATTATCAGGATTTACAATTTTTTTTTTTTTAATGAAATTGAGCCTTGTCTCTTAGAATGAAATTGAAGATCACCTTTCCTGAGTCCTATAACTATGAAAATATCTTCTTGACGAGAGTATTTAGATCAGGGACCACATGCATTTAGCATGTTTCTGTTGTTTCATCTCTTCCTGTGGTCAGTAAAATAAACTGTATATTCCTTGTAAATATAATGATCACACAGATATTACTAATTTATCAGGGTTGATTTCAGCCTGGGAATTTCCAATGAATGAAGAAGTATCTCAGTCAGTCACTAAGTTGAATAGAATAAAACCACCTGGAAACACATGCCAAGGACTGAAGACCTATTGTATCACTATAAATCATACCAGATAGAATTTCACTGAGATGATAAACATTTTAATCTTCCAAAATATGTTTTTTTTTTAACATTTATTCATTTTTGAGGGACAGAGAAAGGCAGAGTATGAGTGGGGAAGGGGCAGAGGGAGAGGGAGACACAGAATCTGAAGCAGGCTCCAGGCTCTGAGCTGTCAGCACAGAGCCTGACGCGGGGCTCGAACTCACGAACTGCGAGATCATGACCTGAGCCGAAGTCGGACACTCAACCGACTGAGCCACCCAGGCGCCCCGGACTCTTCTAAAATATGTGATTCTTTTCATGTACAGTGTCCTCCTATTTACAAAGTTAAATACATGGCCAAAATTCTTTGACTGCAAGCAACGGATTCCAAAACACAGATTAGGAGGGAACAAAATACTTTTTTATTTACACGATTGGGAAGTCCAAGGTGGATAGATTTGAATTTGGGTACCTCGGGACCAGGAGTTCAGACCCCGATGCCTTCATCTCTGTATTACTGAATTCTGCTCTTAGGCTCTTGTCTTCATTGTTGGGGGTTTTAACAGGATGGATCAAGGAGGCTCTGGGCTCGTGAATTCACGGATTTCAGGAAGGATGCAGAGAATCACCCTCCCCTAAGATCTGTCGAAATCTCATGAGACCTCTATGAGAACACTCCAAAAATGGGAATGCTCGCATGAGTCGAGTGATTAAAAAAGCCAGTCTGGTTGACTGCCAGAGCCCTGGAACAGAAGTCAGGGAATCTGGGTTTCCATCCTGTATTTGTTAGGAGCAAGACTTCGATTTTTGTACATTCCATGAGGCTGTGATGTCTCATGTGTCAAACCGAGAGCATCGCTGATTTCATCAGTACTTCTCAAGGACCAAGTATATCCCGTGCATGTCGGGGAGGTGGAATACAGCCGCGGAAGAAGCCAGAGGAGGCCCTCCTGCCACGGAGGCTTCATTCTAGCATGAGGGAGACCAGCAACGAAAAGATAAGTGGCAACAATAAGGTAATTGAAGTAGGGCCACGTGCTAGAACGAAAACGAGACTGAGGAATGAGAGGGATTTAACCAGGATAAGGAGAGAAAGTTTGTTTAAAGGGACACAGATGTGAACGGAGACCTCTGTGATGAAAGGAAGCGCATCTCCTGAGTATTTGGGAAGAGTGTATTCTGGGCAGTGGGAAGGACGCAGAAGTGCTAGGCTGCGAAGAAGCTAGGCTTAAAGACTCGTTAGAAAGCCCATGTGTGTGATCCATCCTGAGAAAAGGAAAGAGAACTGAGTCCAGGGAAAACCCACAGGGGCCACCAGGAGATGAGAATCCATTGCATGGTTTCAGACAGGAGGATGATACCCAGTTTTTGCTTTTAAAACCTCTTTTGAGATGGCTTGTCTCCAGGGGGAAACACTGGAAGGGATGAGTGCCATTACACAGGCTGTGGTAATAATTGGCAGCTTCACATAGGCTGTGGTAATAATTGGTAATAATGTGGCAGCTTCACATAGGCTGCTTGGAAGGAGGGTAGTGAGAAATGTTTGTATGTGGATTTTTTTAGGAGGCATTATACAGGCAAGACCTATGGATAGACTGAATACAAAGAGGGAGGAAAGAGATTAAGGTGGATTTCCAAGGGAGGGGTCCCTGGGTGACGCAGGCGGTTAAGCGCCTGACTCAATTGTGGCTCAGGTCGTGATCTCGCGGTTTGTAGGATCAAGCCCCATGTTGGGCTCTGTGCTGACAGCACTGAGCCTGCTAAGGATTCTCTCTGTCCCCCTTTATCTGACCCTCCCCCCAACCTGTCTCGAAATACACATTTTTTTTAAAAAAGATTTCCTAGGGTGCCTGGGTGGCTCAGTTGGTTGAGCCTCTGACTTCGGCTCAGGTCATGATCTCACGGTTCCTGAGTTCAAGCCCCACGTCAGGCTCTGTGTTGACAGCTCAGAGCCCGGAGTCTGTTTCCGATTCTGTGTCTCCATCTTTCTCTTTGGGTCCCCTTTCTCCCTCCCTCTCTCTCTCCCCCCCCCCCAAAAAAAAAGATTTCTAAGGGGGTTGTGCCTGAGTACCCAAATATAGGGTGGTTTAATGAAATGGTATGGGGAGGACAGAGGGATGGGAACATCAGAGTTTGGCCTTTTTGATCTAAAGCACCAGGATTCTTTGATGTTGATCTTCTGGTGAGTTCTGGGCCAGCGAAGGCAGGATGGCCTGCCCTCTGTCTTCTCCCGGTGGCTTAGTAAAATGAAGCTCCACAGATAGGAGTCTGGGGCTTTCCAACACTCTTGAGTCCAGCAGTGTCGTAGAAGCTTTTTGGCACATGATGATAAATATGCAAATGGAAGATGGCCTTTTCCGGCTTGCTGCCTGGTTTTTATTTTATTTATTTATTTATTTATTTATTTATTTTTATTTTTATTTTTTTTTCAACGTTTATTTCTTTTTGGGACAGAGAGAGACAGAGCATGAACGGGGGAGGGGCAGAGAGAGAGGGAGACACAGAATCGGAAACAGGCTCCAGGCTCTGAGCCATCAGCCCAGAGCCTGACGCGGGGCTCGAACTCACGGACCGCGAGATCGTGACCTGGCTGAAGTCGGACGCTTAACCGACTGCGCCACCCAGGCGCCCCGCTGCCCGGTTTTTAAAATCCCCTTCTATGATTTCTTCTGCTTCCAAATTGGTAGACAGGCATGAATTTGGCAGTTGCTATAGAAATGTGAAAATTAGAAGGCATGCTGAACTACTCAGTGACTAGATTTATCTTTGAGATGTATTTTTCCTACTTTTGCTCCTAATTAATTACAACTTTGAACATTTGGGTAGCAGATAAATTGACAGAAGGCTTTACCCCCTCCGGCTGCAACGATCATAATATAGTGAGTAGTTGTTCAGATTGTGTGACCCCAGACTGTGATAAGTACAACTGTTTTTCGCGATGAGTTGACAGTGCCTGAGACTGGAACGCCAACGAAGGTGATGCATAACATGGATTTCTGCTCTGCAGAAAACGTACACCAACAGCTTTGAAAAGTTGTTAGAAGTTCAACGTAATTTCTCTTTGGTAACCTTAAAGAATGTTGACTTGCATGGGGGTGTTTACATTTAAGTCCTGTGACCTGGAAATTCAGGCCTGGGTGAGAAAGAGGAGAGGCACCTTCTGAGCTTGGAAGATATTTTGGTATGTGCACCGTTACGTGCTTCCATTTGCTGAGTCTCTACCCACATGCGGTTGCAGAAAGGAACACCCAGAGGTGAGCGTTGTAAGTTGATCAGCAGAGAGAAAATGGGGCGCACCGCTCAGTGTCTGCTCCCTCCAGAACTTACCTGTAGGGGCAAAACAGTGCCTCGGTTTTCAGGAGCTACAAAAAAAAAAAAACAAAAAAAAAAAAACAAAAAAAAAACACCCTGTCAGTGAGGTGGACTCTCCAGTGGGGATCCGAAAGAAAAAAATGGCAACACGATGCCCAAATGAAGGCCCTGGTCTAGAGCAGGGGTCTCAGACCCCATCCGTGCTGATAGAGCCACTGGTGGCATTGCCCCGTCCTTGCTTGCTGTGGAAGTAAGACGCAGTCTCATGAGTTTGCTGGCATTTTATTTTGTTATTTATTTTTTTTACTGGCATTTAAAATTTTCTTTTTGAAATAGCTCTTTCTGTCCTTTGCCCCGTTTTCTAGCATTTTTTAAATCATTTTTCTAATATAAGTTAGAAATATCTTTCCTGGTTTTGCACGTGTCATGTAATTTTTATGGTTTTTTTTTTTTTTTTTTCCCCACATAGATATTTTTAGCTCGTACCAAGTCAAAAAACTCAATCCTTCTCTTTCATGGTTTCAAGCTTTGGGGGCCTTATTTAGGAAGTCTACTCCTGATTGCTGTTTAGGTGGGGGTTGTTTTGCTTTTGTTAGGAAAAAAAATATTGTTGTTTTATCATTCCATGGTTGATTGTCTGCAAGGTGAGAGCCACAAATTCAAATTTTTGTATTTTTCTTAATGATTAGCCTAATGAAGCCAGGGACCCTATCCATCTCCCAAGGCCTGGCATCGTGTTTAGCACATAGTAGGTTCCCAATAATTATTGAACTTTTCAAAAGAATAAATGAGCTACGTCTGAAACCTGATGGCGCCCTACGGTATAAATGATTCATAAAGGTGAAGGTTTATAACAATCTGCTAAGTGGCTATTAAGTTAGAGAACTGGATTCCAAGGGCTCTGTAGTACTTAGTAAGAAAAGAGAAATCCTTTTCTGTCTAGGCTCTAGGCTCTGGATTTTAAAGGCATTAAAAAAAAAAAAGACACACTTACTGTACTCAAATGAGAGACAGCATAGAAATAAGAAGGTTTTGAGTGAAATAAATTCAGGCTTGGATTCTTGCGGGGTTTTTTGTTTGTTTTAATGCTTATTTCTTCTGAAAGAGAGAGAAGGAGAGAGTGTGCAGGGAGGGGCAGAAAGAGAGGGAGAGAAAAATCCCAAGCAAGCGCCATGCTGTTAGCACAGAGCTCAATCCCACAAACCGTTGAGATCGTGACCTGAGCTGAAATCAAGAGCCGGATACTTAACCGACTGAGCCACCCAGGCTCCCCAATTATGGCTTGAATTCTAATCTAATTCCTTGGTTTTCAGTGCACATGTTATTCCTGATCTTCTGACTCAGTTTGCTGTTGTTGTTGTTGTTGTCATTGTTGTTGTTGTCTTCATCTCTAACGTAGGACTAAAAGTACTTTTCCGGAACGTTGTTGGGATTGTAGTGTTAGCACACACAGAGCATCCAGGCCAGTTCCTGTTAGAACAGATGGTGTATTTCAACTCTTCCCTGAGCATCCTTCCAAAGTCCTCAGCATTTGAGATATCTGTCAGAACGTTTAGCACAGAAGACTTACAACTTGTGTTCCTTATGTATGCTTTGACATGTGGGTGATTTACTGGTATCGGCGTTGACTAGTCTCTAATCGATCATTGTGGACAGAGTTGAAAGAGTTCAGTTGAATGGAACGCGCAGACTGCAAACTTCCAGGTGATTTGCGGTTAAATATGTTGTTTTCCAAAAGACCACACAGTTGATGTAGTTGTGATGAATCCTGCCCCACCCCACGGTGCTGCAGACACACGTCTGGTGTTCACTTCAATAAATAAACATTCAGCAGTGTTTAAGTTTGACTTTTGAATTGCCCTTTTTAATGAGTCATTGGTATGTTCACAAACCCAACTCAGATGCTCACATGATATTCTGTTGCCCAGGGAAAATGCTGACTGAATTGCTTAATGATCCGAAGGATAACAAAACTCTAAGGAAACTACTCATGTGTCTGCTGGATAGCAGTGACACAGTCACTGTTGAGAGCGTATGCCAAAGAAATAAATTATGCAGTAAAGCTATTTCTCTTGTTCCACTCCATGGACAGAAGGACGAGTTTATATCCTCCTATAAACAGCATACTGTGACTGGCAACAAACAATATTCTTACATACTTTCCCTAAAAGGCTCAGCATGCTGCTTTTTTACATAAAATAGAATTCTCTCCAGCAAACGAATGAAATACAGTGAAAAGAAAAGAACATCATTAGGAGTTAAACAAAAATGCTGACTGAATTTCTGTCACTCTTACTGCTGTAGATGTCAAATATTCAACTTTCAAAAGGAAACTTGACAAGATTAAATGCTACCGGAAATAACTTAGGCAAACCAGGCTGGGCCTGCGCACATCTTACAACAGCATCCAGTCCCAAGCAAAATGTTGAGTCAGTCTAGTTTTTTTTTTTTTTTATTTTAATGTTTATTTATTTTTGAAAGAGAGAGAGAGAGTGGGTGTGTGCATGCACACAAGTCTGGGAGGGGCGAGAGAGACACACAGAGAATGCAAAGCAGGCTCCAGGCTCCAAGCCATCTGCACAGAGCCCGACACGGGGCACAAACTGTGAGATCATGACCTGAGCCGAAGTCAGACGCTTAATTGAGTGAGCCACCCAGGTGCCCTGAGCCAATCTAGGTTTTATCTTCTGTCGCCTTATTCTCCCTTTGCACCAGTGGGTCCTTTTCCTATAAACGCTGAGAACCTTCTCCAAGCTGCTTTGCTTAAGAGTGCTAATTTGTTCTGTGTTAGAATTAACTTTTCCACTAAGAGCTGCATGGCTTTGCCTTACTCTTTTTGAAGTTAACAAATTAACATCTTACCCTAATAAAGACTGCAATCCCAAATGACTAGAGTACGGATATTGGAAAACACATTCGCGAGCCTTTTTTGGTTATTATTTACTCTCTTTGGGGATAAATCGGATAGGAAATAGTTGAGGAGAATCCGAAAAATGTACTTAATTTTATTTGAATATTACTTATTCATTAGTGATGAGCATATTCTCATACCCTTGAGAGAATTAATAGCATGTGTTAAATAATAAGTACAAGAAAACAAAACCAGATTGTCAAACGTCACGTACTCATTGTTATAATATGTGCTATTAACTGTTTAAGGGCTGCTAGAAGAAACAAAATGAAGATTGATTTTTATGTGCAAATTATCTCATTGGTTCTAATTTTTAGTTCTGGGGTTAAAGTAATAAGTTTTTCCAACTGAGTTATCTGCAAGTAATAATTGCACAAAGCTGAAAGAACTCTCAAATAATCCTGTGGGTTAATAGTATTCATAGCGTGAAATCATATTATATTCTGTAGTATCTTTGCAGTGGCTTAGGACTGAAGTTCATGAATAGACTTTCTAAAAAGTAAATTTGATCTTTTGTTTTTTTCTCTTTCTCCTACTACGTGTCACACAGTGTCTTGCATATAATAGGACAACCATTTGTTGAATGAATGAATGAATGAATGAATGAATAAGGCAATGAGGAGAACACAGTAGGCCTCGGCCACTTTAACAATCATTGGTCCCAGCTAACCATCAGGGCCCAGTCTGTTATTCTGTCCACTATCCTTTGATAACTATACATTTGCCAGTGGAGGCGATCATGGTCAAATGCCAGTACGTAATTTCATTCAGAAAAGTGATACATACCATATGTTTTCACTCATATGTGGATCCTGAGAAACTTAACAGAAGACCATGGGGGCAGGGAAGAGGGGAAAGAAGTTACAGAGAGGGAGGGAGGCAAACCATAAGACACTGTTAAATACTGAGAACAAACTGAGAGTTGGTGGGAGGGTTGGGGAGAGGGGAAAGTGGGTGATGGGCATTGAGGAGGGCACCTGTTGGGACGAGCCCTGGGTGTTGTATGGAAAGCAGTTTGACAGTAAATTACATATATATATATATATATATAATTTATATTATAATAATATTATATAATTAAGCGCCGACCCTTGATTTCCACTCAGGTCACGATCTCACGGAGCCTGCCTCGGATTCTCTGTCTCCCTCTCTCTCTCGCCCCACCCCCCAGCCCCCACGTGTGTGCGGGTGAACACTTTCTCTCTCTCTCTCTCTCTCTCTCTCAATAAACATTTAAAAGAAGAATGATACAGAAACTGTTTCTTCAGAAACTAATATCACTGTACCTAAAATGACTATATGTAACACATTTTTAAACATTTACTCTGTTCTTTCTTGATCCTAGCCCTTCAAATCTAAAACCAAACTTTTAAAATCTGTAACATTCTTTGCTTGAATAACAATGCATTGGGACTTAAGCTGTAATTAGATGAATTTTCTTTCCCATTTGGAGAGCGTCAGTCAAATGAACAGAGAATTGTTAATAATTGAGATGAAAATGTGCGTGTCTAGGTGAGTATGTGGATTGGACAGACGTCACCATAAAAATTATTTTTGCAGCAAGGGGTTGCAGCAAGTCCATTAAGCTACACTGAAACGGAATTATTGCTTCCTTTGTGGTTTTCTTTCCTGTGAGCTGTGCGAGGATCGCGAGCAGTCTTGGGCTCCCTTTGGCTGCTGCTGCTGCTCTTGGCCCTGGCACAAGGTTGGCAAAATTTCCCAGTTTCCAGATAAAGACTGTGCCTTGTGGTCTCTATTATGTGAGTAACGTGGGAGTCCTCCTGCCTTTAGGACAGTCTTTGTTGGTATCTCTGGCCTCAGCTGCCTTCTCCACTCTTCTCTTTGTCCTTTGTTGAGCCCGCTAAGTCTTGTCTCTGTCGTGTGTCTTGAAGCAGCAGCTTCTGGGCTCAGCAGAGCTCCCCTGCAGGTCCCTGGGTTCTTGACAACCCCTGGATCAGCACGCATCTTTGTTTCGACTCTGGCTGCTCAAGACCTGATGTGTAACCATTCACTCTCCTCCTCATGTGGGCATCCTTCTCATCCTTGACTTACCCACTGGGATGCCAACCGAATATGTTGAAAAACAGGTTGTAGGTTTGAAATGGCAGTCTTCCTTTCAAGCAAATAAATGATTTACCAACAAATAAAATGTCATCAGGTATTTAGCCATCAGCCTATGCCTCATCAGCGGGGCTGGTCCGACCAAGCTGTGATGACCCATGCGTATAGGAAAGGTTTGTAGTCTGAGCTCTGCCTCACGCCCAGACCCCCAGATCCACTTCTGTGGAGGTTTCTTTTATTCCTGCCATGGGGAATGAGACCTAAGACAGGTGGGAAACGCCTGGACTTCCCAATGTTTGGAGTTAGGGGGGTTAATATAGGAGCTGAATATAATGTCCAAGTATAATATTATATAATAAGAAATACAGATGATCCCCAACCTACGAGGGTTGTAGTTAAACAGTTTTGACATTACAGTGGGTACAAAAGTGTAGGCATTCAGTAGAAACTCTACTTTGAATTTGGATCTTTTTGGCTAGTGGTATGCGATCTTATATTCTCTTATGCTAGGTGGTTGAAGCCCCAGTCTCCAGGCAGCCAAACAATCACAAGAGTAAATACCCAAGACACTTAGGATCATTCTCCACCCGTGCAATCAATTCTGTTTCCCTCTTTCAGCACAGTACTCAATAAATTACATGAGATGTTCAACACTTTATCATAAAGTAAGCTTAAAGTTAGATGATTTTGCCCAACTGGAGGCTAATGGAAGTATGTGTTCTAAGCAGTTTCAAGGTAGGCTAGACCAAGCTACGATGTTCAGTGGGTTAGATGTTTTAGTAAATGCATTTTGACCTAAGATATTTTCAACTCAGGATGGGTTTATCAGGACATAACCTCTGTAAGTTGAGGAAGATCTGTATATATTTGGTCTTTGCCTCCAGTTCCTGGCACCAGAATTGTAACTTCCTGAGTTATAGGGGTGATAGGGGCATCTTTTTGTTTTCCATAATAAGCCCCTTTCAGCCAGACATATGTGGATGTTACTGAAATGACTGGCTAGATGCTCCTGACAGCTTCAGGATGGGGGCTGGTTTCCAGAGGAACCAACTATGTAATTGGAGGGTTGGAATTTTCAGCTCCACCCTCCAATCTCCAGGGAGAGGAGAGAGGCTGAGGATTGAGTTAATCACCAGTGGCCAATGATTTAATCAGTCATGCCAACATAATGGAACCTTCATGAAAACCCTACATAAGGGAGCCAGGAGAGCTTTCTGGGTTGTTGGGTGCATCCATGTGCCAGGAAGGTGGCATAACCAACACCAGGGGGACAGGAGCTCCTGTGTTCGGGTTGCTTCTGGACTTTGCTCTCTGTGCCTCTTCAGATGCTTATTCATTTGCTCTCTGTGCCTCTTCAGATGCTTATTCATTTGTATCCTTTATGACATCCTTTATATTAAACTGGGAACAGTAAGTAAAATGTTTCCCTGAGTTCTATGCTATCATAGGAAATTATTGAGCTTGAGGGAAGGGGTGATGGTGATCCCCAGTTTGTAGCCAAGTCAGACAAAAGGGTGGGTAACTTGGTAACCCACTATTTGTGATTCGCATCTGAAGAGGAAGGCAGTCTTGAGGAACTGAGCCCTTAACCTTTGGACTCCATGTTAACTTGTGGTAGTTAGAGTCAAAATTGAATTAAATTGTAGGATGCCCAGCTGGTGCCCTTGGAGAACTGGAGAACAGATTGGTGTGGAAAAGTCACATTTGGTGTCATAAGTGAGACAGAAATGTTGAGCAGAGATATGTTTGCCTTGGACAGGCAATCTGCATTAGTGTATATTTTTAAGGTACAATTGTCAGGAACACAGATCGTCCAGCCACATACTGTAGTTCATGTCAGTTATTAGCCACGTGAATTTGTTTCAAGTAAGAATCTCTTTGAGCCTCCATTTTCACATTTGCAAAATACAAATATTCATAGCGCCGGGCCATTGACTTATGAGGAAGATTGCATGATTTGATATTTGCAGATAACTTAGCAACTTCCTGGCTTACAGCAAGAATAATGCTTCATTAAATGAATGAATAAAATAGAGTAAAAGGAATCTGAGTTTTCCTGCCCTACTCAGTATCATTTTCCATATCTTTTTGTCCCAGGGAGGATTCCTTATCTATTTATTTGTCTAGTTATACAGGTCTGCCTCTTCTCTCCTTAAATGCATCATCATCAGTTGTAGATTCTTAGATGCTTCATGCCAGGCAAACAGGTTCAAGCTAATTGGAGTCCCCTGGACACACACTGGGAGGGCTGGCGGCCCTTGCTTATATGTGCTATCTGAAATGTCAAGAAGAGACATATTTTGGACAGACAAACATCAAAACCCTTTTATCACCTCTTTGATAAAGATAATTGTTGATTGTGACAGAGGAGTTGTTAAAATGATACAAGGTGGCTGACTAGAAAGGACCCTGGAAATGCACTCAATGTGGTTGAAGTTCGCCTATAAAATCTTTGTGAATGTTTCCATCTGGAATGTGCTTTGAGACAGGGCAGCTCCTTCCATGGCTCCCAGAGCATTCTTGGTTTCATAAAATTTTCCTAAGGCTCAATAAATCTTTTGGTCTTTGTCTTCTCCATTGTACGCCAAGTGTCTAAGATGTCCTGGTGCTAGGAACGCGGGCAGAAGAATTGCATGATGGTGGGAGAGTTTGTAAGATAGATAATCCTTAAAGTTGATCAAGTGAGATCTTAACATTTCAAAGGTGAGGGAGATGCAATTAATCTATTCTTTATTTCAATCAAAGTTGAATGGGACATTCCTTGCTTTATCTTGAAATAATATTCTGAATTCTAAGGGAAGCCAGTCAAGTAAGGATTTTAAGCAAGGGATGGAGAGGGGTGGGGGATAGATTTCATTTTCCAAGGTGACATGACAACAATATGAAGAAAAAAATGGCGGGAAACAGGATTGGAGGCAGGAAGATCTATTATAAACTCATCAGAGCAATCCAGACAAGGGGTGTTGGAGGTCCAATCTCAAGCAGGGGCAGTTTAAATGGAAAAGAAGAAATGGGTTGGAAAATTAATGTAGGATTAGATTTATGGGGCTTGGCCATAAGTCAAATGTAAATGGTGGAGAATAGGGATGGGAGTGAATAGGAGGAGATGTCTAAGATCTCCCAAGAGGCTGAGAGACGCAGAAGAGGTAAGTAATAATGCCGCTCGTTAAAAAATAGCAATCAAAGCCAGCCTACAGACTTGAGGGAGAATGACAGGTTGAATGGAGATGTTGATTTAGAGGTGACTATTGAACTTCCCATCAGAGACAACAAAGTAGTTGAATAAACTGTGTGTGTGTGTGTGTGTGTGTGTGTGTGTGTGTGTGTGTGTGTATGTGTGTGTGTATACACTTTGAAGTCTTCAAGATATAGTAGTAAATCGTCAAAGATACTAATTGATGGGCTGCCTGGGTGGCTCAGTTGGTTAAGTGTCCAACTCTTGATATCGGCTCATTATCTCACCAGTTCATGAGATCAAGCCCCGCATTGGGCTCTGTGCTGAGAATGTGGAGCCTGCTTGGGATGTTCTCTCTCTTTCTCTCTCTCTCTCACTCGCTCTCCGCCACCCCACCCCCCCGTGTGCCCATATGCTCTCTCTATCAAAATAAATCAACAGACGTTAAAAAAAGATATCAATTGACTTGTCAGGATCTCAAAGCATCGTAAGACTGAGAGTGGGGGCTCATGACTTGCCTGCAACTGTGTATACGACAGGCCGTGTTACCCTTACAGAGACACTTACGAAATATAAATATGTGCTTTGACCTGCTTCTCTCTTCCCTTTCTGCGTATATTTGAAACTGGCATATCTCTTCCTGGTTTTAAATGCTTTAAGTACCTCTGCTTTATATTCAATAAATGTCTCACATTTAGTCTTGTCTCAAATGGTTATTATATGTTCCTACAGTTGGAAGTTTATCATTAATGTAATTCATCTTATTATAGCAATGCTCACATTTTAGAGAAGAAAGCAAATCACTTGACGGGTTAGATGTTACCTTGTAGTTTGTTCAGGAATATTCTGAGAAAGTCTTGGAAATGTGGGTGGGAAGTAGAATTGGGCAGAATGTAGAGAGTTGGTCTGCAGTCTGACTCTCGTCTACTTGGAAAGAACATCAACCAGGGTAAAACTTAAGACATCTGCATGAATGGAAATCAATTGAATTGATTTTTGAGGGACTTGGTCCTTTGCTGCCATTTCAAAACTCAATACCATGTAATGTTCTAGAATAAGGCCATTAGAAAGATCACCATAAAAAAAAATACAAAGCTTTACTTACTGCACGAAGATGATACATTTGCAAAAAAGGTTTAATTGTACAAGTTTTCAGTGAAACTTGAAAATTTAATTTAATCGCAAATCTATAATATGGAAGTAGGCAGTGTGCTTTCCAGTACTAAGAAATCTGTTCTTCCACTGATGTGTGAAGGATTTAAATGGCCGTCAACCCTCAACACTAACAGCTTTTCTCTTTTTCCTCACGTAGCCGCAGCATATATTGTTACTGCCCAGAGGACTCTCAACAGTGTTTTTGAGCACATTTAAGAATTAAACATTAAAATTCTGCTAAATCATAATGCCAACGTGATAAAATGTCTGCTGTAATTATACCCACCGGATTATGACAATAGAACTTTCTTTATTCCATTAAGTATAAGAAGAATCAATAAAATCTGTAAGCAGAGGTTTTCATTCTTTAAAAAGTGTTTGCTTACGAGTGGTGGTGTTTTTTTTGGAAAATTCAACTGAAGTGTTTACATTGTGCTTGTAGCAATTTCTGGCTTCCTAAGTCACTGTTAGATACCACTGTCCTCGGGTTTTTAAATTGGGCTTGTAAACATCATATCAACAGTTGCGTACGTAATGTACATGTATTTGTGCATGAACTTGATTAAAAAATTGAAAAGGAAGGAAAGGAACATCACTTGACAATTTCCATATAAAGGAGCCACGTCAACTGAACATCAGGATAAATTCAAGCAGCTGGAAGACAGACCGTCACATAGGAAATGCCTCATTTATATCTAGATAGAAATAGATTCTCTTTGGTTCTCCTTGGGATGACGGCTTCAGTCATCCCTGGAAAATGGAGAGTTCCTGGCCCCAAAACTTCTGCCAGGATAAGAAGATGTGGAAGCAGACAGAAGGGCGTCCCCACTCCGTGTGTTCACCGGCTCATCTCCCCAGGCTCCCGTAATGGATCGCTTGTGTTTCGTGGTAGCCAGGAGGACTGCTTAAGTGTCCCCTCTCTTGCTGGATGGTTCCGTGGTTCTCCTCTTCACAGAGTAAACCTGAGGTCTGTCCAGAATTGTGCTAACAGAACATCCCCGGCCCCTCCAACACTGCTGGGCCTCATTGCTTTTTTAATGTTTGGAGTTGAATCTTACGTTTGTTACCTTTAACCAAAGGATGACTGAGAATGATCATAAGGAGGAAGGGAAGATACACACCATAATATATTGGGCCCTGGAGGAGAAGCGAGCACTGTGCGAGGCATGCAGCACATTTTAAATCTGTAATCATGGTTAATCTTCACGAAACCCCTATGAGGTGCGCATCAACTCCATTTTACACAGAATGAACGCCAAAGCTAGGAAACCTAAGTCGTATATCCTTGTTTATATGAACTGATACGGGGGCTGGCTGAAATTCAATGCCAGGACCGTCTGGCACCAAAGCCCTTCCTGTACAACACGCCTCACATGATTTTTTTTAGGCGCGTTAAAAATTGGGAAAAGCAGCCCTCACCATTTTGTCCCAAAGTGTGTTGCGTGACTCTAACCAAAACTTGAATGGTTAAATGTAATCATTTCTCTCCTCAAGGAGCCGGACACACAGCTACCATGTGACTGACGTAGCGGGTTAGTCCCTTCTTCCCACGTTGAGCTCCTGAAACTAAAGCACCCGCATCTGAGCGCATCCTCATCTGTGAGTGATACATAGCGCTCTCTCTCAGCCGGGGTTTCTGACTTTTGATCTGCAAGTCATTTGTATCGATTTTGCCTTTTCTGCCAGTTTACACAGAACTTTGGCCCAGGCGTTTCTCTTGAGTAGCTCAGTAATGACACCACGTCTGTGATCTGGTGCTGTCCATTCTTTTTGTCTATGTGGGAACACTTTTCTCTCACTGTTGCTAAGATCTGTCGTGAGGACTGTGCTAACCCAGGCTATTCGCAAGGATTCCATGATATCCACCCGATCATAGAACTTCCTTTTTACAATTACTTACTGCCTGCAAGCCATGCACAAAATGCTTACTGCCCTTTGCTAAAATTTTAGGTGAAATGCTTTGATGGTTTTTTGTTTTTTGGTTTTGTTGTTGTTTGCCAAGTTAGATTTATTTATTAAGGCTCAATATACAAATTGAACTTGGTGCAATCCTCATTTTTCAGATTTTTATTAACTACTATATGTCTTAGATAACTTTATAGCTAATTTTTCATTGTCTCCTTTAGACACCAAATTGCCTAGAAACATTTTACTAAAAGCAGGAACTTGTGATTAATGCTGCTGGCACTTTAGATAGATAAACATAGGCATGCAAAATCATAGGAGGAAGACAGTAGAATACGATGCTAGCAAGGATTCCACTTCAGAGATCTCAGCTATATACTAAAATATATTTTCCTAAAAAGTAAATATCAATAACTCACTGTAGGGGGGAAAAAACTCAGTTGAGGTGTTTTATCAAAATATTCTAAGCCAGTGTTCTAAGCCTGATTAGGAGGTTAGCACCCTTGTCCTCTGACATTTTCTGAGTACACTGGTGGAAAGCTATATGTAGAAATCTTATGAGACACGAAGTATATATGTATGTAGGTGTGTGTGTGTGTATGTGTGTATGTATATGTATGTATGTGTATGTGTATATGTATAAATCTTATGAGACACCAAGTATATATGTATTTATGTGTGTATACACATACACACCCACACATACATACTTGATATATGTATATGATATGTATATAATGTTGCCAGAAATATAAAATCTGTGAGGATCTTATTTTAGAGTAATTGCAAAATTCTGTATCTTGGTTTAGTGTGCTGGTTAGTCATGTGCATATACTTACCAAAACTCATCAGATTTTACATTTTGTAAGATCCATGCACTTCGCTAATGGAGATTTTACCTTAGAAAAAACTAGGGGTGGGACGCCTGGGTGACTCAGTTGGTTAAGCATCTGACTCTGGATCTCAGGTCCTAATGTCAGGACTATGAGTTGAAGCCTGTGTTGGGCTCTACACTGGGTGTGAAGCCTACTTGGAAGGAAGGACAGAAGAAAGAAAGGAAGAAACAAACAGGCTCCTGGGTGGCTCAGTCAGTGGAGCATAAGACTCTCGATCTCAGAGTTGTGAGTTCAAGCCCCATGTTGGGTAAAGAGATTACTTAGAAAAAAATCTTTAATAAGGAAAGAGAGAGAGGGAAGGAAGGAAGGAAGGAAGGAAGGAAGGAAGGAAGGAAGGAAGGAAGGAAGAGAAAAGAAAAGAAAAGAAAAGAAAAGAAAAGAAAAGAAAAGAAAAGAAAAGAAAAAGAAAGAAGCAAGCTATTGGTAATATATGTCTAGAAATGTATATTGACGCTTAAGTCCAAAAGAAATATTCATGATTGAAAACGGGGAACCGAGATAGCTTTTCACTCAACTTGCTTTTTCCTTAGGCAGATGAATTATTTGAGAATCTCCATCTTTATTTCTGCTTCCTCTCCACACCTTCCCCTTCCCATCTTGAAATTTCACTATCTGTATCTGTATGCGCTAATAACTGTGGTTGGCAGCATAATGGCCCTTCAGATATCTCATCAGTCTAATCCCCACGGCCTATATGAATATGTTACCCTACATGGCTAAAGGGACTTTGCAAATATGATTAAATTAGGTATCCTGAGATAGAAGAATTATCCTGGATTATCTGGGTAGGCCCAGTGTAATCGTAAGTGTTCTCAAAAGGGATAGGAGGGAGATAGGCGAGTCAAAGAGAAGATAGGACTACAGAACCAGAGGTCAGAGGGATGCATTTGCAAGCTTGGAGATGAAGGGGACCATGAGTCGAGTGATACAGGCAGCCTCTAGAAGGGGGAAAAGGCAAAACAAAACAAAACAAAATAAAACACAGCGCTCAGATTTTCCCCTAGGAGATGCTTCTCTGCTTCCAAAAGGAACACAACACTGCAGACACCTTGATTTTAGTCCAGTGAGACTAAAATTACAGATTTCTGCTGTCTTGAATTGCAAGATGGTTAATTTGAGCTAAGTGACTACATTTGGAGAATTTATTACAGCAGCAGTAAGAAACTAATACACTGCCCTGAACTTGAGAAATCCCTCTGCCCTTGCAATTAATTACGACACCCACCTTTCCTAGATTTACCTTCACCTCTTCTTACCCTCTGTATCCTTGTGATATTTTCCTCTAAAAGGAGGATATTAAAAAAAAGTCTAGGAATCAAATTTTAGGCTATTTAGCATGACTTTAAACACATCGTTCCAAATCTTAATTTGTTACATTATTTCTTAAAGCAGGACTTCTCCAAATCTCCCTCTTATTCTACAAAAGGTACCACTATTCCCTAGATACCCTGGTGAGAACAGACAGCAAAGCACAATCCTTCTTCCCTCCTGATAATGGTTTCTTTTGAGAATCATCTTGTGAGGACACTGGTGGGGAGAGGAGGCATGTGTAGAAAAGAATATTCGTCAGGAGTAAATGAGATCAACATACAGGCCTAGTAATCACTCAATAACTCTTAGAACTATTATTTTCTTTGTGCACACATCCTAGTCCTTCTGCAAAATAGATTTCTAGAAGTAGCCTGTTCTAAATATGCAAATAATATGGAGATCTGGAAATTGCCTACTGATTTGCATTACTCAGTTCCCCGGCATTATTTTATAAAATGTTTGTATGATTATGCCATAATTTTATTGCCCAGATTATGTGAGCAAAATAAATTTGTGTCTCCCCAAAGGATTTCAGAGATAGATTCTCTATACTGAAGAATTTTCTTTCTTTTCTTCAGGAACACTTTTAAATAAATCATTCAAATGAGTTCTGCTGCATAATGTGTTTTCTTTTTTTAGCTTTTTATCTCTTTTCCACAAGCCATGCTTGGATAGATACTCTTAAAAGATTTTAGCAGTTGAAAAGTATTCAGAGCAAAACTGGAAAGAAGGATTTGCCATCCTCCTCTGTGATTATGCCAACTTAATGCTGGGGTATCAAAGGAGTATTATTAAAGAAAATGAAAGCTTCCGGACCTATTAATTAGACAACCAATTCTTTCCTTTCTTCACTGCTTTTATTTTTTTTTTTTAATTCAAGGTCATGTTCAAAGTCCTAGCCAGCTAGCTGCTAATTTTAGTCTCGTATTTTATTTTATTGTGGCAAGAGCACTTAAACATGAGATCTACCTTCTTAACAAATTTCTAAGTGTAAAATGCAGTGTTGTTAACTAGGGAGACAGTGGTGTGCAGCGGATCTTTTCGAACTTACTCTCATCTTGCAGACTTGAGACTTTATGCCCATTGATTAGCACCTTCTCAGTTTTCCCTTTCCCTAGTCCCTGATAATCGCCATTCTACATCTGTGATTATGTGAGTTTGACTATTTTAGGTACCTCATATGAGTGGAGTCCTGTAGTAGTTGTCTTTCTGTGACTGGCTTGTTTCACTTAGGATCACGCCCTCCAAGTTCATCCATGATGGCACAAACCACCAGGGCTCTTTTGTACAGCTAAGTAATATTCCATTGTATGTGTGTCCCACACTGTCTCTACCCATCCATTTGTTAATGCCTATTTAGCTTGTTTCTACATCTTGGCTGCAGTGCCTCCTTGAACATTGGAGTGCTAATATCTCCTTGACTTGCTGACTTCAACCTGTTTCTGATAAATACTCAGAAGTGTGATTTCTGGATCATAAAGTAGCCCTGTTAATAACTTTTAAATAAATAACCATACTGTTCTCCGTGGTGGCATTGGTATTGACAATGATTTCGTGGATAGGACACCAAAAACACAGGCAGTACCAGCAAAAATATCCAAAGGGGACTTCGTCAAACTAAAAAGCTTATGTATGACAAAGGAAATGAATGAAAAGAGAACCTACGGAATGGGAGAAAATCATTGCCAACCCTATATCAGATAAGGGGTTATTTCCCAGAATATATAAGGAACACTTACAACTCAGTAGCAAAACAAAAACAAAACTGCTATAACTTGATTTTGAAAATGAGCTAAAGACATGAGTAGACACTCTTCAAAGATGACATACAGGTGGCCCACAGATACGAGAAAAGATGCTCTGTGTCACTAAGCATCAGGGAAATGCACATCAACACCACCGTGAGATCTCACCTCACACCTGTGAAGATGGCTAATGGCCAGGATGTGGAGAAACTGGAATCCTTGTCATTTTAGTCTTCAGTGTGCACAACCAAGATTGTGGTTTCTTGACCTGTGACTATTCATGACAGTGCTTCGGTCCTTCAGGAAGCTAGTTTTACATGTTAGCCTAGTAATTGCAGGGTTTATGAGAGACCCTTGTTGAATTTTCATGTGCTGCATGAAACCGTCTGTTTCCTTTCTTCTGTTCTTAGGTAATTGACAACGATTTGTTAAATAATTTTATTTTCTGAATTAAGCAAAACTAGCATGATTCCTTTAGGTTGCTAGAGTGATTTGCTTAAACTGTCGTACTTTCAAGAGTGCTCACACTATCATTTTTAGCTATTTGATAAAATCACTGAACCATTCTGATAAGCTCTAGATAGTTTCTAATGAAAATGATCAGAAGATTGGTGAGATATACTAGAATATATCTTTTGTAATTTGTGATAAATAATAGCACAATCAGATCAGTTTCTAAGTATTTTTTTCAGAGCTTTAATTAGGCTTTATATTTTTCTTCTTAACTAAAATTACGCATACTGTGTAAAACCTCAATCATTTTAGGAAGTCACTGTCAGTAATAACATGAAACAAGGATGGGAAGAGGGTGTTAGAACTCTAGGGACTTTAGGAAACCACTGATCTGACCTCATTATACGGATGGACAAGCTGAGGTCCAGAGAAGGGAAATGAATGGCCTAGTTGACTCAGTGTTACTGATCCCGTGGGATGAATGACTGGATCCAGTGATGCAGTATCCCAGACCCAGGGCAGGAAGCCTGACATTTATTCGCCTCCCGTCGTGTGTGAGCTGCTGGACAGTCCATACTCATGTACCTACCACTTTACACAGTTTCCCAACATTCCAGGGAAGAGACTTCATTTCCCCATTCTAAAGTCCCCACTTTGCCTGGGAAAACTGAAACTAGGAAAGCAGTTGCTATAGACTAAATGTACGTGACCACCCCCCCCCAAAAAAAAAGTTCCCATGTTGAAGCCCTAACCCCCAATACGATGGTAGTTAGAGATGGGGCCTATGGGAGGTAGTTAGGGTTAAAACGCTAATGAGATTGGTGGCCTTATAAGAAGAGAGCGAGCTCATTCCTTTCTTGTGCGTGCATCAAGGACATAGTGAGAAGGGGGTGTCATCTGCGAGCCAAGAGCAGGGCTTTCACCACAGCGTGACCATCTTGGCACCTTGCTCTTGGAAGTGGAGCCTCCAGAACTGTGAGAAGGTAGATTTCTGTTGAGTAAGCTCACAGTCTATAGTCTTCTGTTATGGCGGTCCAAGCCAACTCCTACGTCTGTCCAATAACTTCTCCAGAGTTGCAGAGATACTAACTGCTGAGCTGAGCTCTGAAAATAGATGGATCTCTGTGCACAGTGCCAGTCGATCCCTTGGGGCCTAGAAGTCAAGCTCTGTGAGGCTGTTGAACATCTACATTGGCTGTTGTCCACCACTACGTAAACTCTTAACATGATGTTAAAAAAAAAAAAACCCACATGCAAATAATTCAGGCTCACATGTATGGAGCATTTGCCATTGCTCGGTACTGTGCTTAGTGTTTCATAAAGGTGGTCTCCCTTAAGCTCACGTCCTGTTCTTCTTACTGGTGGTCTCTCTTATTTTTATTGTCCTGAAAGATGATACCATATCCCTCCCTTCTTCAATAACGTCTCCTGTCTGACTCAGGGGAGGAATTACAGTAGAGGTCCATGGGGAAGGAGATCATTAACTTGTGTGTGTAAGAAGCAAAGGGTCTGGGGGCAAGAGGAGTTTGTGATCAAAGTATATTGGTGTCAGATGGGAAGTAACTTCCTGCAAGTGATATAACAAGTTACTCGTGATCCCATTACAATATCTCGCTAGCTAACCTCGGGCACTTTGACCCCACAGTGGCAGCTTTCCGCCCTAAGCTTTTTTTAAACCCATTTATGTAAGGAGAACCTATTTCCCCCACACAAACTTAGGGAGACAAGGCCCTAGGATTCATGGAGACGTATACTTTATTCATGGTTTGCGGCTGGTAAGTAGCCATTGTAATGTTAAAACTTACGTGGAAGGGGAGAGAATTGATTCCATGTTTTAATTATGGAATCTGGGTAGATACCTCAAGAACCGCCCTTATGCCTTTTTTTCTGACACATGTATCCAGAATGGATTTGTACCACATGCTCTTTCACACAGAGAATCCTAGCCTGTACCCACCAGTTTCCATTGTATGTGGGAGTGTTGGTCCTCGACTTGGGATGCTTGAAGACCTCTGATACAAAGCCATCAGTGACTGAGATGGGCACAAGAAACCTCCATGCCCTTCCGGAAGGGGAGAACTGGGGAGAGCTTTTCTGTTTGATCCGTGAAAATTTTTTTGATGCTTAACACTCAAAGGTAAAGAGTGGGTTAAGGCTTTCTTAAGTCTTCCCAATGGTAACAACTCTATACTCAAAACACCACTGAGACCTCATAAAAAAAAAATGTCTCCATGACTTCAGAATTCCAGCAAAAAGAGGTGCAGTGTAATAAATAGTGTGTCACTACAGACTGATCACCCAAATGGGACAGGAAAAGTCTGAATAAGAAAGTAGCACTACCTGCTGTGTTCTTGATGTGGCGGGCTTTCTTTGTTCCCCATTTCATCTGACTGCACCCAAATGTAGCCCCTGCAAAAAGCTTTCAGGATGCTTTCAAAACCACATTTTGTGCTCCATAAATGCTGGTTAATATTTTCATACTCATGTGTAAACTATTAGAAAAAAAATCTACGCGTTTTATTTTATATCTGAAGATTCAGCACGTAACATTGATTCAGTTGACCTTATAGTTGCTTCCAGGGATCTACTAAGAAAGACATCAGTGGTTTTTATCTGAGGCTGCCTATGGCTTAACACTTTGCTAGAAACATTCTCTCATAATAAAGAGTTCACTTGGTGTGCTCACTTATCCCCACTTGAATCTCTGATGTATCCTTATTTACCAGCTTGTTTTGTTGGCTCGTTTCTTATTCCTCCTCACGGAAAAAAAAAAAAAAAAAAAAAACCAACCAAAAACCTAGAATGCATCCACCACTGCAGCAGTAAGTACAAAAAATTAAACAAGGAGAAGACCTCAAGCCACAGAAACATTGCCAAGTTCCTAGCTAATTTTATCTCAGGAGGGAAAACAGAGCAAGAACTTCTCTTAAAGTAAAATTAAGTCTAATGCTAGAATATCAAACTGGAGTTTGTTAAAGATTTGCTTATCTGGCTATAAGCTTTGTCTTCACATATGTGGAAGCATGTTGGTAAGAAGCAGGGACTGCTGAACTGCACTCGCTCTCTAATGTGATCTGTCTCAGATGGCTTTGTTGCTTTCAACTTTTTTCCCCTAACAATGCAGGCCCCCATTTAAGATGCATTTTAAACAACTGCCGTGCTAGGTTTCCTTCCTTTCACTGTTGGCAACATTATCATTAGATGTGCCTGAGAGGCAGAGGGACTATGTTATCTAGGATCATGTTTCGTTTATATTAAAAGAAACTTTTTGCGAAGTTAAGCATAATACGCGTTGTAATTAACTAGGTTCTCTTTACAAATTGGACTTAATTGGAAAACATGCAAACTGATTAGCAGGTGGCAAAACTAAATGCATCTGAACTAACACGTCCTCGATATGTCCTGTTGGGATGCGCTTTCCATTAGACAACCTTTATTAGGAGTTAGCAAGCAGCCTAAAAGAACCTGTTCTTATGCATATGTTGAACGCACCCTGTGACCCACTCAAAGAGATGCCCCACAACATGAAGCTGATGAAAGTGAAGTAAAACGCTTGTTGTATTTGACGCCACTTATACTAAAGTAATGATTAGCCAACATATCTCCTTTCTGTGTTTGTAATTAATTTTTTTTTTGTATTACCAAGGTTTTAATCATTCATGATCCCTTAAAGGGAAAAAAAAGGACATTCTTGTTAGGAAGAGAAAATACAATCACAAACCCTCTGGCTACATTAGTTCGTTTATATATTTTTTTAATGTTTATTTTATTTTTGAGAGAGAGAGAACATGAGCGGAGAGGGGCAGAGAGAGAGAGGGAGACACAGAATCTGAAACTGGCTCCAGGCTCTGAGCTGTCAGCATGGATCCCAAGGCAGGGCTTGAACTCACAAACCGCGAGATCATGACCTGAGCTGAAGTTGGACACTTAACCAACTGAGCCACCCAGACGTCCATATCTACTTTTTTTTAGTTACGCAGAACTGAATTTTCTTCTTGATATGCTCTTGTACATTCTGTACTGTACCTACGTGGTGAAAATGGGGTGTGAATGGTGATGAAGAAATATTGTCATGTAACCAGTCCCCACCAACCCCAAGTTTGAGAACTAAGGGTCTGTCCTTCCCAGGCACACTTTATCAAGGGTGCTAGCTACCACATTCCCTGATGGCGCGCACCATAAATGTGGTAATTGTAGGGCTTCCATCAGTGAATTTGTCCTAAAATTCAGGAGCAGAAAATATCCTTCTCTTTCAAAAAAATAGGCATGTTTTCCTTAATCAGATAGTAAGTATTGGAGTCTACCTGAAAACTTGTAATTATCAATCAGAATAATTATATTGAACTAGCATTTTCTGTATTTGAGATCACGTGAACCTATGGCATTTTGATCTATTTTTATGCTTTTGCAGTGCGAGTAGGGATGTGTTTTAAAATATGTGTCCTTCTACGAAAAATAGACAGGTGTTTAGTCATCAACATCCAAGGTCAACTTGAAATTCTTTGAAATACATGATCTCTATTATGATTCTCCACAATCTAAGGTTTCCATGGGCAAATAACTGAAGACCAAACATAAGAGCCACTTAAGGAAATCAGTCTTGCCCAACAATCTGCTGCTTTGGAAAGTAAACTCTGAGGAAGAGTAACTATGATATTTGGGGCCCCAACTTGAGCCATTTCAGCATTAACCTACTTTCCCTTTTCTCTGGAAATAAGGTGAGAGATAAGCTAGAGATGGATGTTACTGTGTCCTTTGAGAAATGTAACCAGCTGGAGGAAGGAAGGAGATAAAAGAACTCTTAACTCCCACGTTCCACAGAATTATCTGGGGGGCTGATCTGAAGTCACCGCCTATAAAATATCTGGAGCTTTTCTTCCCTTTATGCTTTTATCTTTAAGGGTTCAATTTGACCTATATTTACGAACGCGTACGGTATCACTTAGAGGAAGGTGGGTTGTGCTCTTGATCGGTTCACTTTTCTGAAGGTGAAATGGATCAGTAGTGTCACAGTCGTGGGACATGGAGCCCCTGAGATTGCACCAGAGCCTGTAGAAGAATCCTTTCATTTGTGTGTTTCCCAGTGACCGTCACGTAGGATCACCACATTTGCCAGAGTTTTCCTCCATACCTGCCATGTCTGTGGGCATAGGGTTTCCCCACACACATCTCCGTATGACGTTTCCTCTTCATCTTGCTGCACAGAGATTTTCTGCCCGCCTCATTGCCCTTTGCAAGGAGCTGGAAATCTTTGAAAGTTGAGCCTCCATGAGCTTGTGAACCCACAGGGCAAATCCAGTGAGAAATTGTACATTCTTAGTGGACCAGTGTGTAATTTACATCAAAAATGGTAGAACTCTATGATGTGGTTTCAGTTAGTGTCAGGTTTTATTCAGTTACTACACTCTTCCTGTCCTCCTTTTGTTCCCTCAATATTTATTTATTTTTTTAATTTTCGTTAAATTTATTTAGCTGTTTTTGAGAGAGAGAGTGTGTGCACGTGAATGAGGGAGGGGCGGAGAGAGAGAACCCCAAGCAGGCTCTGAACTATCCATGCAGAGCCCCACATGGGGCTTGAACTCACAGACCGTGAGATCATGGCCTGAGCCAAAATCAAGAGTCAGATACTTAACTGACGGAGTCACCCAGATGCTCTGTCCCCTCAGTATTTAACTCCCAGAGTGATACCGTCTCTGTTTGCAGCCCTTTCTTTCCCTCTGTATATACGAAGTCATGAAGTAATAAAGCTATATCTCAAATCTTTCCTTTTATTCCAGATCTCGTCAGGTTGGTTCAGGACATTATCGTTAGATGGTTGGAGGACCGTACTGGCCTCCGCATGGGGCAGGTCGCTCAGTATTTTCGCTGATTTGAATACTCAGAAATTACTTAATTCCTTTGTTCAATGTAATATTTACTGAGTAGTGATTGTCACATACCGTACTACATACTGAGGATAACGTTGAATAGATGAATGAAAATCTTACCTTTAAAAAAAAATTATTTGAGAGAGGAGAGAAAGAGAGAGAAAGAGAATGAGTGGGGGAGGGGCAGAGAGGGAGAGAGAGAATCTCAATCTGATGTGGGGCTCAATCCCATGGCCCTGGGATCGTGACCTGAGCTGAAATCAAGAGTCATTCGCTCAACTGCCTGAGCCACTCAGGTGCCCCAAGAACCTACCTTTAAGAAATATTAGCAAGGTGGCAGCTGTGAATACACTTAAGGGAAAAAATACAAAATGGGGATTTTTCAAATTGTAACATATGATTTATGATGTGGGAATTGAACATCCATTTGAGGGGTCATGCTGGAGTTTTGATCAAGGAGAATGGGCCACATTGGGCACGTCCCTGTGTGGAGATGAAGAGATCTGGGAGCCCAGGACATTGGGAGGATGAGCTCAGGGAAATAGGTGCCCAAGGTGGGTCCTCCAGTCGTGCTATGGGCTTTATGCAAGGGATGAAAAGCGCCTTGCGCTCAGGTCATGATCTCGTGGTTCGTGGGTTTGAGCCCCATGTCGGGCTCTGTGCTGACAGCTCAGAGTCTGGAGCCTGCTTCAGATTCTGTCTCCCTTTCTCTCTCCCCCTCCTCCTCCTCCTCCTTCTTCTCTCTCTCTCTCAAATAAATAAGCATTAAAAAAATCTTTTTAAATAGAAAGGAATGCTGAACTGTGACTCAGGCTGCCCCTTCCTCAGAGTAGCAACCTTCAGGAGGTTCTCTAGCCATCCGTCCCCTCTGTCTTTCGTGGCGAGCCTACCGGGACTGCCAGTGGTAGCTGACAAGGATTCTGGAACCCAGGTGTTAGGAGTGAGATCTCCCCTTAGGCTCTGACTATGGTAGTATATCTAAAATTAAACGTGAGTTTTTAGATAAAGTAGTTAATTTATGGACATCTCATCGTAATTACAAGGAGCTATCAGAATCTAAGAGATTCGCCCCCGTGCGTGCGTGTGTATGTGTGCGTGCGTGTGTGTGTGTGTGTGTGTGTGTGTGTGTGCGTGGTTTTCTCTAGGTTGTTCTGGAATAAAATTAGATTGAGTCAAACTGGCATAGCTCTACCAGAGAAAATTCTACTTTCAGTGCTTTTCAAACGTCTGAAAAGTTTGCAGGGGCTCAAGAGAGTATATCTGTGCATATGGCTTCTCTTTATCACTCCCAGAAGTGCCACTCGGATTTCCATTTTAAATTATCTGGGGTGTGGAGATCCTGTTATTTCTGCACTACCATGTCTTAAAGATGTGAAATAGCTCTCCTCACAGCTCCAGAAATAGAACACCAGAAACAGAACTAATGAAACCATGGGCATTTTGAAATTAGGAAAAAAAAAGATGAAACGGCTTATTTTGTTCTTAAAATAAGAAAGACCATTTAAAATGTTACCTATGAGATTGGGGTCTGTTAGTTAAGAAGAGGCTTTTTTTTTTTCCTGAGTAGCTTATAAACAAAGGCAAAGTTTTTATTCTTCCTCTATTTTCTGATACTCATTCTCTTGTACTTATTCAGGTTTGGGTAGAGGAAATCGTGTTTTTTAATAGTATATGTTTGTCATACGCTTTTCAGAAAAACAGTCACCTCAATTTTTATGGTTCATAATATGATGGATAAAGGGGACAATAAATAGATACTACTTTAAAAAAAATTTTTTTTTCAACTTTTTATTTATTTTTGGGACAGAGAGAGACAGAGCATGAACGGGGGAGGGGCAGAGAGAGAGGGAGACACAGAATCGGAAACAGGCTCCAGGCTCTGAGCCATCAGCCCAGAGCCCGACGCGGGGCTCGAACTCACGGACCGCGAGATCGTGACCTGGCTGAAGTCGGAGGCTTAACCGACTGCGCCACCCAGGCGCCCCAATAGATACTACTTTTAAAGTAAATAGTAATGGCTTGTATCTATATTCTAAACATAGCTCTGAAATGAGCAGATTGTTGAAATGTATGAACACACATACAAAGACACACTGTGTGTGTGTGTGTGTGCGCGCGCGCGCGCGCGCGCGCGCATGTCCACACATGCGCGTGGGTGCGTGTTTGGCAATTTTGAAAAGAAAGCTGCTAGATGGGAGCCAGATCTTGGTTACTAACAGCTCTCCTCCCTCCACCTTTTGCCGTCTGCTCCCACAGACCCAATGGGAAGAGGAGGAAAAGAGTAACAAGGAAGAGCAGGGATGCATGTCTGTGCTCGTGTGTTGTGGGGGTGGGGTGGGGATTAAGTAAATAAAAACTACTGACCAAAATAAAAGGAATCGTTTTCCCTTGTCCCATCTCATTTCACATCCTGAATTTAACAGTCCATCCTCTGTGAATGGCTATTCGCGTGTATATGTTTACTTATTTACTTAGGAGAAGAGAAGGCTGGTACACAAGCAGTGGAGGAGCAGAGGGAGGGAAAGAGAGTCCCAAGCACACTACAGCATGTCAGCCCAGAGCCCAAAGCGGGGCTCGATCTAATGAACAGTGAGATCATGACCTGAACGGAAATCAAGGGTCAGATGCTTAACCGACTGAGCCACCCAGGCGCCCTGTGAATGGCTGTACTATTTGATTTGTGAACCTAGACACTATAAATTATTTAGGAAGAGAATAACGTTGAAATAATTGAATAAATATGTTCAGACCTCTCAGAAGCTTGATACCTGATTTTCATTTAAAACCAACAAGACTCGGGGCGCCTGGGTGGCGCAGTCGGTTAAGCGTCCGACTTCAGCCAGGGCACGATCTCGCGGTCCGCGTCGGGCTCTGGGCTGATGGCTCAGAGCCTGGAGCCTGTTTCCGATTCTGTGTCTCCCTCTCTCTCTGCCCCTCCCCCGTTCATGCTCTGTCTCTCTCTGTCCCAAAAAAAATAAATAAATGTTAAAAAAAATTTTTTTTTTAAACCAACAAGACTCAATTTATATAATAAGGCGTAAGAATTGGAGCAGGGGAAAGGCTTGGACTGTTACATAAAACTTTTCTTTTGGGGCTCCTGGGTGGCTCATTCGGTTAAGCATCCAACTCTTGATTTCCACTTAGGTCATGATCTCACAGTTCACGAGACCTGCGCTGAGTGGATTCTGCTTCAGATTCTCTCTCTTTCTCTCTGTCTGCCCCTCTCCCCTCACATGCGTGCTCACGCTTCTCCCTCTCAAATAAATAAACTTAAAAGAATGTTTAAGTTATATAATGGGAAAAGGGTTAGGAAAGGAGATACTAGTGTTAATTTAATGCATTTTAAGAGGACACAGTTCGCCAGGAAGTAAGTCAAGGGCCAGAATCTAGTATCTCCTGTTGGATGTCACCTTTCTGTGTTGATTTTCCTGGGTCACCACGCCCCCACCTTCAGTCGCCTATTTGACCTAAGGCAACCTCCAGAAAATTATCCAGTGTTATCAGAGAAAGCCACCGGGCTCTCTAGACGCCTACTTCCTGATAAACAGACTGCTAGTACCACTGTTTGTCTTACTGGTTTTAAATACTTATGTGACTTCTTAGCAAGCGTCCCTCTTTCTCCATTTGATCGTAAAATAAAGCGTGTGTGTGTGTGTGTGTGTGTGTGCGCGTGTGCGTGTGTGCGCGCGCCTGCATGTGTAAGAGAGCACGTTTTTTCTAGGAGAAAGAACGTTTGCTGCTTGAACTTCTGATAATGCTCAGAGGGGCGAGAGACTAGGGATATTTCCGAGAGAGGGATGATTGTATTCTTGAAACTGTTATATTTATTTTCACACGAGTGATCGTACACTTTTTTTTAATGTTTTATTTATTTTTAAGACAGAGACAGAGCATGAGTGGGGCAGGGGCAGAGAGAGAGGGAGACACAGAATCTGAAGCAGGCTCCAGGCTCTGAGCTGTGAGCACAGACCCCGACACGGGGCTCGAACCCATGTACAGTGCGATCATGACCTGAGATGAAGTCGGACGCTTAACTGACTGAGCCACCCAGGCTCCCCAGTCATACACTTTTTAATATCATCATTTTGGGCGTTTGCTCAGTTGTCAGAATAAAAGGGTTATAGTTCTCTTTGAATGGGGAACTCATATACCAAAAAGAGGAAGTCTGCCAACCACACGTTGGAGTAGGGACACCATGTACGGTATCTGCCGATAAAACATAGGAGATGTTTTCAAAAGCTGCCCTTTGACCATCATCTTTCAACTGTTCAGACCTAAAGAGGCTACATGGAAGCCTTTCTGTCTCTTGGTATCACTGTGTAAAGGGTTTGCATTTAATACATATCCTACAATGAACCCCCCTCCTGTCACATAGCAAACCTAAAGTCAGAAATGAATCATGACTTCCATTCCTTATTGCGTTCCACAACTGACAGAAATTATTTCCATGTTTCTATTTACTTACATGCTTACATCCCAATATACCTTTTTCCGTCTATCCATCCATCCTCTCTTCAAGGAATATGTCCCTGAAAAACATATTACAGTTCCGTGAATAATATTCAGATGCAAATTAGCGACTTGAATTGTGTTATGCTCTGTAAGCAGCTCAAGTATTTTTTGGCCTAATTGATTTTGTGCATATAATAACAGTGACTAAAGAACTTTGAATATCTCCTTCCATTGCTGAGTCTCATTGCTTTTCTTTGAAAGCTGCACATTGTAATGCTTTTCTTGGCACTTAACACATTGTCCTTATTAGAAAAGCTTTGCCAAGGTAATTGACAGATATTTGTTCCACAATATCATGGAGCAAATGATGTAATACTTCCCTAATCATTTGAAAACTGGATCTGTGATCCTATCTCGGGATGTCTAGAAGTGGAATTTCAGAACTATTTCAAGGTTCCCTCCCTTACCCCAGGGTCTTAAAGATTTTCTGGGAGCTTTCCTGGGAGAAAATGTGTGACGGGCCAGTCTTTAGTTCAAAGTTGTGACTGTGATACTATGGACCATTGTGCTGTTGTCCGTATCCATCTGGCCTTTCCACCTCCCACGGAAACCCCACAAAATCAAGCAAATTAGCCCCATAGGGGAATGCCACATAGAATTATCTCAGCCGGTAGATGCAGGAATATATATTTTAATGTAGAATTCATGATATTCACAGAGCCTGGTTTTACCACCACTGTATATGATGATCATAACTTTGGGAAAGATGCTGGTGAGCTGGAAAGATACATGAGGAAATGAGCCCGTTCACGTGTACCCTCGTGTTACACCTCACATGCGTGTTTTCATGGGTGAAGGTTAGAACAGTCGTCCTCAGCCCACACCTATAGCCGTGATTTCTAGAAAATTTAGCATGCTATAGCAACTTTGACAGTCATATCTGTTGTCTTCTGGAAGTGAATCTGGGAACTGGCTTACCAGCCACCGTGTGTTCATTTTGTATTATATGTGCAGTGGACAACATTCAAAGTGTTGCCACGTGACTCGTTCTCAGACAAGGTGTGGGCTTTCTGAAGGCGGGTTAGATGAAATGTTTATATATGAATTCTCATCCCCTGAGTAGTGTAGGTTCAATCAGGGGATTGGAGTAAATGGATTCCTTATGTATCTCTCTTGGTATAATCTCCCAGAGGATCCCACAGTAGTTTTGACGTCTTTCGTATTTCATAGTATCTGGCACTTTTTTTTTTCCAGTAGAAAAGCGGAAAACGTTAGTAGAATCTGAGACATGCAAGATCTTGGCTTCGGGTGGTAGTGTGGAGGTAGCTACTCTTAGTTCCCCCCCGATTGATAGGCGTGGGGCTTCCTGGATTCATAAGAGCGAGGACACTTTAGCTAAATGTGCACAAAAAGATGCACGTACCTCACAGAGCGTGTACTGGCCAAATCTCCAGTGGTGCTTGTTGACTTGTGACTATGTGTCCCCAGCCTCTATTCTCTTTTCTCCCTTAAATCCTCTTCCTCCCCTCTTCTGGGTGCTGTCCCAAGCAGGGATCCCAACAGTGCATCCTCTGGAGGGATACCGGTCCATGTGACCATGGTGTGCCTGAGGACCCTGAATACTGAAGTGACTCCAGGGTCTGTCTGCGCAGTCTTTTTCAACAGTGAGTGAGGAAGGAGATACAAGAGCACAGTAGTTAGGCCACCAAGCTAAGTAATCCGATATGCCAAGATTTAAATCCAAGATCCTGCATTTTGAAGCCAAGTGATCTTGGGCAAATAGTGAAACTTAATAAGTCTGTGTTGTCTTACCTGTAAAACAGCGAGTGCATGTACTTATTCATAGAATGGTAGGAAGGATTAAATTAGGCAATGTAAAGGATTCAGTATAGTGCTTGGGAACATAGTAAATGCTCATTAAAGAATATCAGTAGCTATTTAAGGGGCTATTTGGGCTGCTGGAAATGTCACGCTGGTATTTAGTTGAATTAAGACCTTTCTGCATATTATAAGACTATGAATAATTATAATTGTAATAATTTCTGTAGGGCTTTGGAAGCTCATGATAAATGAGTTTTGTCAGTTGATTTTAATTTAAAAAATCTATGAATATAATAGCCGCATAAATATTTGCTATTGAGAACATGCTAAACTTGAAAAAGAAAGTGTTGTATTTATATCCTAAAATATATATTTATTGTCTATAAGACAGGTAATGAGTGTGATAGGAAGAGAAATACACCAATAAGATATAAAGAAGATGTGGAACTCATTTTTTTCAGTATCAAGGCAAAAGATTAATATTATTCATCTCTTTAATTACCCTCTGCCCAAAATGATTTATTACCCTGTATTCACATATCATACTCTTGAACTTTGTATAATATTCCAAAATATAAAATAAATGACCTCTCACCTTCTCTTATGCTGTTCACGTGCAGTGGGAAATTTAGCATCTCTGTTAACATAAAGTTTGTGCACATATGGCTGTTGGAAGGTCCTGAAAGATATCTTCATTTTTCCTTGTTATTCTAAGAAAATGATGACCCCCAACTCTCCTAGCAGAGTTTGGCATCCTGTGGGTTTATTCTTCAGCCAGATATTTTAGACTCTAGATATTTTAGATTCAGATATTATAGGAGAAGTTAATTAGGACCCTAATAAGTCTTAAAGATATAAACTGACCTCAATTAAAATTCAAGCTGATAATTCACTTCAAATATAACATCCATCAGTTTTGCATCCTTACCTTGAACTACAGTTGATGGTTTACTAGATAATCATTCCCTTTCACTTGTTTTTTTTTTGTTTTGTTTTGTTTTGTTTTGTTTTGTTTTGTTTTGTTTTGTTTTGTTTTGTTTTGAACAAGGGTTCAACTCCCCAGAAGCAAATGAAAGCTCTTTAGGTTCTGCCTTTATTTTTTTAAATGGTCATTGGTGTCAATTTTTAGTATTATTTGAATTACTGGCTTCTTGTGTCTGACTTTACATTCTCTCTGTGCAATGGTTCACCTCACCCCTGCCTACGATGTACACACAGTAAGGGAGTATTTGAGTCCTAGAGAGCCTGGCAGTCCATGTGATTACAACAGGGAAGCAGGTTCATTTTAACTTCATTTAATGAGCGAACCTCTCCAGATGAGAGATTTAGCTGGCCTGCTCTACTGGGAAATGGCCGTCCTTGCTAACAGCCTAACCACTCACCATTTCCTTTTACTCATTCACTATTTTCTTTTCAACTCCGTAGAAACACAGTGTCACAGGACATTCACATGTAGTTGGTATGTGAATTAAGGGTTCCATTAGCATTCACTGACTAGACATGTTTAAATCAAAACTGATTGGGATAGGTGGAAATAATAAGGGTTGGCCGTGATCTAGGGAAATGGGAAACCTCACACGTTGCTAACGGGAATGTGAAACAGTCCAGCCACTTTGGAGAACAGTTTGGTAGTTGCTTAGAAAGGTAAGTAAATGGTTATTATAGAACTCAGGAATTGTGTTCCTAGGAATCTACCCACGTAAAGGGAAGCAAAGTATTTCCATGCCAAGACTTTTTTGCAAATGTTTATAGCGGCATTATTCTTAATATTCAAAAATTGGAAATAGTCCACATGTCCAACTGAGTGGATCAGCAAATGTGATCTATTTATACAATGGAAAACGATTCACCAAAAAAGGAACAAACAGATATAGCCTGCCATATGAATGAACCTCAAAAACATGCCAAGTTAAAGGAATCAGATGCACTCAGACCACATATTTAGATATGAGGATAAATCCAGAAATATTTTGGAGCTAGACCACTTGATTCGATGTAGGTGATACTAGCAAAGATTATGGAAAGCTTCTCACCTTTGGCCAAAGGAAGAAGGTAGATGTTGAGCCCATTCAGCAACATGGGGGAGGTGGAAGGCTAGAGGTACACCTAGAGACTCTGTGGGGAGATGTCAAACACAATGCAGCTGAGAAGTCACCTTCAAAGTTGGATTTCAGAGTCTCAAGCTTTGAGAAGTGGTCAGAGCTAGAAATGTAAAAATATTTAAAGCTATGACCTGATTCATTCATATAGAAAGTCTATAGATGGAGAGGAAAGATGAAACCAGAGCCTTGGGACAAACAGAGGTCATATGCGGAGAATAAGCCCACAAAGGAGAGTAAGAAGGAGTGGATAGTGAAGAAACCAGAGAAAGCATCTAAATGATATAGAACAGAAGGAATATAACTATAGAAGGAGCACAATACTGCTACACTTATTTTAACTGATTAATGTGTATTTAATTAGTTCTTACTGGTAAATATATTCTACTAATTAAGCTTTGCATTTTGACTTCTTTTAATTTAACGGAAGCATTTTTTTTCTCTGCATCTATAATGATGCCGTGAAGTTTCATCTTCAAGAAATTAATTAAATAGTGAGACATGCTGGAGAGGAGTCCATTTTCAGACAAATAGCCCCTGTTTTAGAAATAAATTATCATAGCCAGCAATTATTAATACAAGCATGTAAAAACTCCAAGTGGCTATATTAAAAAAATTCTCACCAGTCTAAAGCTTTTCAACAAATTATCTGTTCCTTATTTACATAATGTATTCAAGAAAATGTGTGGGTCTGACAATGCAGAGGTTCCTGTAGAGAGGGCAAAGAGGAGGTGAGAGTCATAAATGGATTGTGAAATCTTTTATTGAAACAAATTCTAGTCTGAATGTTCATTAAGTTTTTTAGCGTAAACTTTGAGAGTGAAAACGACTGGAATCTTTCTCTTTCCAATGCATGTGTTCATTTAGCTACTGTCTAAACAGGTAATCAAACTGTTGTCGTGGGCCAAAAAGCCAGTAAACAGATGTACTCGGAAAGGAGAGGTGTGGTCTTCCTCTTTGTTCTAGTCCCTGTCCTCTGTGCCTGGTGTGCAATGCCTGGGTCTGTCTCCTGTGCCCTTGAAATCAAGGAAGGTCACCATGGACCAAGATGGAGCTGCCTGATGTTCTGTCCATCCCTTACCCCTCTGTTTGGTCCCTGAAGAGCAAGTTACCCTCTTACCCATGGAATCAACAAAGATTACATTATGAAGGTGTTCCATTCTTCTCAGTGTTAACCATTTCAGCTGCCAGCAATAACTGAACAAGGAATAACCATTAATTCACTCTGATGAAGCAAGAATGACACACATCTACAAAGTCTGCTTACTGTTCTCAGTTGCCACTGAGCCATAAAAAGCACTTATGAAAATGTATGTGTTGAAGTCAGAAAATAAAGAAAAACAAAAGAGACCAGAGGAAGCAAATTATATGCCAGAGTGTGATCTCTTCCTGCATCATAAGTATTTTCCCAGAGACCCGCTGCACAAAAGCTTATTACTCTACGAAATACAAACTTGTTTGGCATATTCCATTTTCGGCAACGCATTTGAAATTGGCCTTATAGCTCTTTGGGGAAATGTCTGATTCTTGGTCTGGGGCAGGAAATACAAGACGAGCCTGGGGAAGCTAGTAGTGCCAGAAAGCAAGGAATTGCTAAAGCAAAAAACAAAAAATCAAAACCTGAGGCATGCCAAAAGGACACAGGGGTCAGCCTGGAAAAGCCCCCGGTTGCTAAAGCTGGAAAATTGGGAGCAACAAAATGAATTAGGACAGAATCTCGCTATAACTCAAAAAATAAATATCTGAGTATTTTCCTCCTGCTGCGTGTGGGCTGGATTTCCTCACTAGCTTCCACAGAATAAAATATGGAAAGAGAAGGGGAGAAAATTCACAGTGAGGAAGTCTGGCCTTGATGAAGCATCATCATTGAAGAGTCATATTGATGTCAGTAGTGTCCTCCTGTGATTAGGGTCAGTTACCTCTGCAAGTATGGTAACTCGTTTCTGTGCCTTTCTGGATATACTACAGTGTTGTCTTTTTTTTAATTTTAAGTATAGATACTTCATTACCATGAGGTCTTTTGAATCATATGGCTAAAGAGGCAGGGCTATGTGTGCCTCAGCCTGCATCACTGCAGCAAATATTTTTGTCCACAGGACCACACTCAAAACTAAAAGTCTTGCGCATAACCCAATAAGTGGGTCAGAGCATTATCCTCAAGCATAGAGTATATAGAACATGAAGAAGTCTCTTGTGTGCAGTTCTTTCTTTGTTGTAAAAGATGCAGTGTGCAATAATTGTCCTTTATCTTTCGGGGGATGTGCCGGCAATTTCCTGAATCTTTGTATACTTTCTCTCCTGCCATCAGGGTATCTAGAGTATTCACTGCTGCTTAATAGATTAATATGATGTCATAAATATAATGGACCGAAGTATTTTCTGCAGAATATTCAATGTGGCAAGACATCTTAAGACTGCATTGTGATGGAAAGCAGAAAAATTCAATCCCTAAGAGAATCAGCTTCCGTGGGCTGAAGACAATTCCCAGAGAAGGGGTAATATACAGGAGACACGAGTGGCCAAAATCTTGAGTGCTGGGGATGGTACACTGGGGAGCTGGGCGGGCACCAATTATACTTGTAATGAATACCATGAGCAAAAAGAAGCAAACCAAAAAACAAACAAAAAATGAATCACTCATGAATTAAAATAGAAAAGCTATTTTAGGCAAATGACTGACAACTAATTTCTTGTAGTACCAAAAATAGAGAAGCCATTTACTTGTGATTCAAATGAGCCATGCTAAATTTCATGAGGTTTCATTTATATTTACACTGGTAGAACGTGGATTGCATATGACATCACTTTAAAGCAAGCAGCTAGAATAAAAATTAGAGACAGCATATAAATCAAAAAAACACAAAAAAAAATAGCTCAGTGTTCTGATTGCAAATACATTTTTTTTTTATTTTTCAAATCCTGCAAAGATAAGCTTATATTGTCACATTTTAAAGTGGCTAATACCCAGATCAAAAACTTTTCTCAAGTTTTTATCAAATATGACTCTAAGAGAATTGTCTTCATAACTTACATAGGTGTCTTGATGAATGCATTACTACAAGGATCACTGACATCCAAGTAATTGAGCAGAAAGGCTCAGTTCTCTCGACATTGTAAGCGTCCAGAACATTGATGAAGAGAATAAAATAAGGTGACAGTTGAGATGTGCAAGTTTTGGTCATGGGATGAGAATTTGGGTCTGAATAATTTTAGGACTAAAGACCATTTTTACCTTGGTTTGCTGGCCATTTTAGTGAGTCTCACTAGACAGTATGTAGGAGCTCCTTCGGAGCAGCTGAGACTTTGTGATTGCAAAGGACATGGCAGAGCGTTAGGTATCAGCTGGACCACGGTAGGCTCTTGGGCCTATAACGTGTTATCAGTAAAAATTATGTGAATAGAAGCGTAGTCCTTAAGAGGCCTTGTGTATTCTGACCATCCTTTTGTGCGTTGGCCTTTGCCACGAGAGGAGCAAGCCCTAGTTCTCATCACCCAAGCAGGGGGCAAGACATGTGGAGTAGAGTCACTCCGCCTGTTACAGCAGGAAGCAGAGCTGCTCAACCCAGTTCAATCAAACCCAGCTGACTTGAAGATCCACGAAAACAAATGCTTATTTCTGTCCGCCTCTGAGAGTGGACGGACATTTTTCATGACCAAGCCAGCTGATTTTGCACATGCCTGTGCTCCATCCTGGCCTCTTGCTCTGGATGAGTGTCCTCTGTCCCTTTCTGCGGCTTTCAAGGCTGCACTGCTTAGATTGTGCCACCATGGGTAGTGTGGCCATCTCGGGCCGTAGGACCTCCACCGTCTTTCCTGACTGCACAAGACTTGGGCCTGAATCTGGTATCACCTACACCTGTAAGCTTCCACAGGCATCAGTCACAGAGTGAGGGAATGAACTATTTATCCAATTAACAGGATGCTGGAGATAAGTTTTCCTGCCTGTGACTTACAGGGGACTGGAAAATGGATGACGTTTAGTGAGTACCTACTGCACGCATCTCATTTAAACCTTAGGATGTCTCTGTGGGTATTGTCATTCTTACAGGAGACTGAAAACTCAGAGTTTATGTTACTTGCTCAAGGTCACCCATCTGGGACCTGGCTGTAAACCCAGGATTGTCTGGTGCCAGGATTCTCTAGTGCTCCAGTGTGTCTAATCCCCACCGTGATGTTGTAATTATTCTGATTTACTAAAATCTCTAATATTTACGTAAGCCTCCTAACAGTGAGATAGATGGGACAGGAAACACTAATCTCCATGTTTTTCTGTAAAATGATGTAATTTATCCCAATATCTGGTTCCTATTCAGTAGCTACCATTAAGGGTAAGCTACCTGTCTTCACTGTTATCACAAATATTGCTAATACAATTGTACACGAACTATATGAAAAGAAAGTGGTGTTCCCAAACCATTTACTTTGGCTCGCACTGTGGAAGATGTAGATCCTTAATAACGTGACAAACGTATTCTCTGATGGTGTAACCTCAGAATTTCTCTTCAGAAGAAGCCATTTTTTTAAAGTTTATAAAATATTAGACATGCCCTCTGGGATGGAAGAAGAGAAGCCAGGGGAGTGGATGTCAACAGAACTCTTAAAAGTGCAACCGGAACTAAATTGTTCTCCATGGAAACACAGCGGAAGCTGGTGGCTGACGCTGGTGTGGCCCTGAGCATGTCTAGAAAAACGGCCATCCACTCTGTGGGTTAACTCCCCTAATCCTCAGCTACCCTATGCATTAGTTATACTTGTACTAACCCACTTTTCCAAATTGGACAACTAGCCACACAGCAGTTAAATAACTTGGCGAGTCGTACGCGCTAGAGTCGGGGTGGAAATGGAGTCTCTATAGGGAAAAAATACCAAAGGCCTGAGTCAGCACCAAGAAACACCTGAGGGTCGACTGGATTAAAGTGGAAAATGAAGTAGAAACCAATGACTTATTTAAAATTGGGTTTTTTGGTCTCTCTGGGGCATGACGTAGACTCAAAACCTTGGTAAAATCTACCATATGCACAGTTGCTTCTTTTAAAGAGTGTTAGGTTTATTGGCGATGACAGTAGCTGTGAAGACGCTGAATTTCCTTATAGCTTACATAGCGTATGCAAATAGCTAGTCCCGGAATGCCATAAAACACCTGTAAAATAATCTGAAATTAATGTGCGGCAAGATTTGAAGGAATTATACAGCGGGGGTGACACAGGGCTTCCCCCAGAGGGAGAACCTTGCTATTACATGCCACCGCCATGTTCATGGTGCTTTATAACCGCGGGGCCATCAGTTAATGGTCGTGGATGAAAGGGAGAAGACCGCCACGTGCCGCCTACTTTATTCTTTTCTTCTTTCAAAAAAATGTTAATGCTCATTTTTGAGAGAGAGACAGAGAGAAGGGGGATGCGCAGAATCCAAAACAGGCTCCAGGCTCTGAGCTGTCAACACAGAGTCTGATGCGGGACTTGAACCCAGGAACCATGAGATCATGACCTGAGCTGAAGTTGGATGCGTAACTGACTGAGCCACCCAGGTGCCCGTACTTTATTCTTATCTGTTTAACAAATCACCAAAGTCGGAGGAGTGTCCGCCAAGCTTCATATACTCATTTTTTAATTCTAAGGATAATGTAGGTAAACTATGCCCAAAGTAAAATTTCTAATTTTCGAATTCTTAAAATTTCAGTACCCCAAATTCTGCTGGTATTGACACCAATTAACGACAAGTTGTGTTCTGTCATTAGGTCAGCAAATGAAACGAAATCAGGACAAACAATCCATGCGGTGACTTTTCCAATCTGACTTTCTGTATCATAAGAATTAGGCAACAGCCAGTGGTCCGTTACCATGGGGTCCCATATAGGAAATGAGCACCGACTGCAAAAACCTTGATGTAATTCTGTAAATATAGAACTGCTTTCACGTTTATTTATTCCATCTAGAGTCAGAAGAGTTATATTTAAATTCAGGTTTTCTCTTTTATCAGCTATGTTATAAAAATCCACTTAAAAATAAGACTGGACAGTACCAAATACTGGCAGATACTGAACAACCGAAACTCTCATATACTGTTGGTTGGAAGCAAAATGAGACAGCCCCTTTGTAAGAGAATTCGTCATGTGACCCAGCAGTGCTATGCTTAGACATTTGCCCGAGAGGAAACAGCTACCTGTGTCCCCATAAAACACGTGAATGCTTCTTGCAGCTTTATTTGTAATTGTCAAAAAGCTGGGAATTACCCAGGAGTCATTCAGGGGATGAATGGAAAAATCATAGTACATCTACACCATAGAATACTACTCAGCAATATACAGGAATGAACTCTTGATACACACAATAACTGCCGTAGATGAATCTCAGAGGCATGACGCGGAATGAAAGAAGCCAGACTTAACAGGTTACATACTGTGTGCTTACACTTATATGGCCTTTGGGAAAAGGGAGACTTACAGGGACGGAAAGCAGATTGGTGTCAGCCAGGGGTTGGGGAGTGGGGAACTGATCATGAATAACCCTTTAAGGCTGATGGCATATATAGTATTTCTTGATTGTGGTGGTGTTACATGATTCTATGAATTTGTCAGAATTCATAGAACTTTATGCTTTCAGTGTGTGAATTTTAGTTTATGTAAATAGACCGCATACCACAATAAATGAGACCAAAAAATGTAATGCTTATGTATTTACTACCCATTCTTTTCTTTTCATATTGAAAAATATAAGGACTTTAGGCTTCAGTTTCTCTTGCACACTGCCTAGTGGTAACCCCACAGGATTGTCACGAGGACCAAGCCGTCTAATGGCACAGTGCTTCCTAATCAGTAAATCATCTGCAGTTTCTGTTACTTGGGGAGACACGAGGTCACAGATTGTTACTCCTTTCTCAGAGGAAGTCAGTCGGTTGCCCTTGGCACTTGCTGGTAAAGTGCAGGCTCAGGACTGAATTCCAAGTTCCATTTCTGTGAGTCGAGAGAGACTTCTTCCCGTATCTTTCCCTGTATCTCCATCTTATGCAGTAAAAAATAATAATAACTTCAAAAATAACCTAGAGACCTTTCATCGTAATTCTTTTGCCGAAGGAAACTATCTCCATACAATTGAACATATACACATAACGTTTTAAAGTCAACGGTGATTCATACCCGCCTACCGGGAGAGCATTTGCTTGGGTACTTGTACCTTGTTCTCAGGAAGCCTCCCCTGTGATGGGAACAGCCTCCCTCCTGCGCTTTAGGGAAGGGCTTTTCGTCTTCACCTAATGACTTTCTTAGAGACTGGTCAGAGAAGGGAGCAGGTGATGCAGCCCCAGGGTTTTTCTTAATTAGAACTGAGGTGAGGAGTCTCTCTCTAAAGAGTGGGAGGTGTGTTCTGAGAGCTGCTGGAGAGCGAGCCTCCCATCTCCTGGGACAAGCCAGGAAGAGAGCAGGAGGCAGCCTGCAGAGAGAGGACATGGGGGTCCCAGAGTCCTGAGCATTGAGTCCTGCCCTTGCTTGCTCTCCCGCCCTTGACAGAGATGAAGCTCCCAGTGGGTGTGAGTCCCACGTCTTCTCTTCAGTGCCGTTGTATTTCATCATGAACTAGTTTCGAAATGAATTTTTGTTTTGTTCTGTAACCAAATGAGCCCTGACTAATAGCCCATAGATCCGTGTTAATGAATGCTGATATAAGCCATAGAGTCATGAACTTTCGTGTTGAAAGTTAAGGTAATTCATGAAGTTCCCTGATTTTAATGAAGAAACTGAAACCTGTAGAGTTAAGTAATGAACCCATTATCACATAATGTAAATAGCATAACCAGGAATTAAATTTACGGGTTCCATTTTGCTGTGCTTCCTCCAGTGCATGCAAGTAAGAAGCAACGCGTGCGTCTTTCTGAACCTCTTGTGATTCAGCAGCAGGCGATGACACCAGTCTGTGCCCAATCTCATATCCCTTGTTGGCAATAAAGCGGTTTCTTTTTTAATGAAGAGAATTGGAAAACAAAGTGCCACGTAATCTGGCTCCTTGTTACCTCGGGGATTTCTAGTTTACCAGCCTCCTCAGACTCCCATAATTCCAGCCGCCCTATCACCTCCCCATTTGAGCACAGCTTGTTTTTCTCCACCTATTTACTTGCCTGTATGTGCCTTTATACTTGACGTGGGCCTCTGGTAGACGCATGTAGTTGGGGCCTGTTTTTTGATCCACTCAGAAAATGTCTTTAGACCATCGACATTCGGCTGGTTACTGATAAAGATATAGATGGATGAATATCTACCATATTCATTTCTGTTTTCTACTTGTTGCCGTTGTTCTTTGTTCCCGTTTTTGTCTTCAAGTCTTTGAAGGATTCTTTCCTTAACCATGTGCAGTCTACTATTAAGCCCAAATGAAAGGACATTCTTCATCTCTGTTGCAGTATTTTTTTTTTTTTTTTTTTTTAAATTTTTTTTTTCAACGTTTTTATTTATTTTTGGGACAGAGAGAGACAGAGCATGAACGGGGAAGGGGCAGAGAGAGAGGGAGACACAGAATCGGAAACAGGCTCCAGGCTCCGAGCCATCAGCCCAGAGCCCGACGCGGGGCTCGAACTCACGGACCGCGAGATCGTGACCTGGCTGAAGTCGGACGCTTAACCGACTGCGCCACCCAGGCGCCCCAGTTGCAGTATTTTTTATATCCAGGATTTCTTCGTGCTTCATTCTTAGAATTTCCATCTCTCTACTTACGTTGCCCATCTGTTCTTACATGTTGTCATGTGTTAGAGCTCTTAACATATCCATCGTAGTTGTTTTAAATTCCTTGTCTGATGATTCTCACATCCTGACTGCATCCATTTCTGATGCCTTGTCTGTCTCTTCACATTGTGTTTTTTTTTGCCTTTTAGTGTGTCTTATATTTTTTCTTGATCGCCTGTCATGCTGTACAGGGTAAAAGGAACTGCTGTAAATAGGCCTTCAGTAATGTGCTCGTGAGGTGTGGGTGGAGGGGCGTGTTCTACATGCTGTGATGGGTCTCCGTCTCTGAGCGCACCTCTGCCTCCAGCCCGTGAACTTCACCAGTGTTCCTCTGTTATTTCTTCCCCCTTAGGTGGGACAGGATGGCTGGAGTGGACTGGAGTTGGCTGTCTGCCTATCCCTGGTCAGTGACGCTTTGATGATATACCTCAGCAGGTTAGGCTCTAGTTAAGTAGTTTCTTCTGAAGGCAGGCCTTGATAAGAACAGAGTGCTCTGGTGTATTTTATAATAGTACCTTTTCCCCTCCTCCTGCCTCAAATAGGAGGCGATCTTTTTCCTGATATCCTGATTGAACTCCTGGAGAGAAATCTCACAATATTGTGGGGGTGCCCTTATGACTGCCCCCCCTGGAGTTTTTCACTCTCACTTGTCCCCACTGAGCCCCCGGCAATTAAGGAAACATATTTCAGGTTCCCTGCTCTATCACTGGTCCACACGTCGGTTTATGATTATGTCTGTGCTTGGGGAGGCAGCTGTAACTACCTCTTACTTGGCTGTCTGTTTCTTCAGCTTTGGAGACAGATGTGTGCCCTGTGTCCTCACCTTTCTTAGGATCCGAGGGATGCCGGAACGGTTGTGAGTTTTCAGTCTGCTCAGCTTTTACTTTTTGGGAAGGAGTGGTGACTTTCACGGTCCTTATCCACAGAACCAGAAACTCCAAGCTCCCCCTTACTATTTTGCAGCCATGTGCCCTCCTGAAATCCTTTTTACTTTTTCCTTCTGCTTGGGATTGTCTGCCATCGACTGTCCTCTGTGCTCACCCCCCTTCTTCAGATGTCAATTTGTCAAAGTCTTCTCTGGTCGCTTCATGGAGTATTAGAACTCCCACCCCTCCACGTTTTCCTGTCCTCTCTTCTATATTTTCCCCTTTAGAAGACATCATTAACATCTCTCACTTCTCTTTTTACCTGTCTTCCCCACTGAAGTGCAAGCTTCATGAGGACAAAGACGTCTGTCCATTTTGTTGATCGCTATTTCCACAGACCCTTGGAAAATGCCTAGAATGTTTGATTTTTATCAAAATGCATCAGATGAATGGATTAGTAAATGGTTAAGGGATTTCATTTATTTTATCAAAAAATCAAAACATTGATATTTGTTTGCTGAATTCAGAATGCACCCATGAAATGTTTTTGAAAGTTTCATTTTTGTTCTAGTAAAAGGAGGACCCCAATTCCACCCAAATTCTATACAATGAATAAAATCTTTATGGGAAACAGCACTGTTTGGAATCTAAGGACAGAGTAAAAAGCATTTCCTGGCCTTGAGTCATCTGTTCCTGGAAACAGGGTCTCTGTCGAGCCATGGGCATCTCTTACTTCCTGCTCCATCCGTCCAGAGCCTTGTGGTCTCTTTCCTCCATTTTCTCTGCGTGTGTGACACTCTCTGTTTCTCTGTCCATGGGTTTGCTATGGTTACCCCCAAGAAAGTTCATAGAATGAAGAAAGGGAACAGAGTTGGCTATCTTTGATCAGGTGTCCATCTTGTGTGATGATATATAACCAGGATAGGGGAGAAGAAGTTGGAATAACAGGAAGAACAGAAATGCCTCCTCTAGGGACTGTGGGCAAGTGATAATCTCTACCAAAGGCTAGGGGCAGGTCTGACAATGGAAGTATCCAAAAGTGATTGGTCATTCTATAAAGTCACTGCTGTAATATAAATACAAGTCTGTGATTGTCAGCTGTGTGATGGATCTGGAATAGACCTCAGTAGATGACATAAATATTTTCCTTCATTTTAAAGAGGAGGAAATTCAAATACAGAGAACTTTTGATTGCCATTAATCCTGTCACCTTACTGAGCTTTGATATCTTGCAAATTTCCCCTAGATATCCTAGGATCTCCATTTCCTTATTAGTGAAATAAAATGAATTCCAAATTAAAAAAAAAATAAGATGGGCCTTGAAATCAAATTTCACCAGTAATCTTCCCTACCATTCTCCCACTGTTTCTGTCTTTGTTCGCCCATGTTGGTTTTTTTTTTTTATTTTTCCTGCATAATTTAAATGAAAGAGTCCTACTTTCTTAACTGATGAAAAATCTTATGAAAAGAAGCAAAATAGTCCAGAGGAAGTTCTTGATTAAGAAAAGACAAGTGTATTGGGGCGCCTGGGTGGCGCAGTCGGTTAAGCGTCCGACTTCAGCCAGGTCACGATCTCACGGTCCGTGAGTTCGAGCCCCGCGTCGGGCTCTGGGCTGACAGCTCAGAGTCTGGAGCCTGTTTCCGATTCTGTGTCTCCCTCTCTCTCTGCCCCTCCCCCGTTCATGCTCTGTCTCTCTCTGTCCCAAAAATAAATAAACGTTGAAAAAAAAATTTAAAAAAAAAAAAGAAAAGACAAGTGTATCAGCTCCGTACAAAGGAAACAAGAACTTGCAAAGAACGCTTACACATACAAACACATTATTCATGTACAGGTAAATTCTCAAATATATTTACACCCCAAATGTTATTCTTTTGTGAAGAAAATAAATCAGACATCGTATCTATAAAACTTCATTTTGATTTGTGCAACAGAGGAGCAAAAAAATAAATGTTTTGTGCCTTTGCTTGAGAAGTATCTATTTACTTTACATTTACATTTGTATGGTTTGCTATACATATTTTTCTTTTTTTTCTTTTTTGCATGTATTTATTCCTATATACACCTTGGGAAAATCACCAGGGACACTTGTTAAAAAATGAAAGGAAAGCTACTAAAATAATACGCACTGCATAGTCCTTAACACAAATCAACTTTAAAGAATAATGTACTAAAAAAACAGTAAGACAAAAAAACTCTTGTAGTGAACACGGTATAGTTTGGAGCAGGATTTGTTAAAAAAAAAAAACCATGGAGGTTGGGGCACTTGAGCAGGCTCAGTAGGTTCAGCATCTGACTTCAGCTCAGGTCACGATCTCGTGGTTTGTGAGTTCAAGCCGCGCCTCGGGCTCTGTGCTGACTGCTCAGAGCCTGAAGCCTGCCTTTGTTTCTGTGTGTGTGTCTCTCTCTCTGCCCCTCCCCTGCTCTCTCTCTCTCTCTTTCTCTCTCTCTCTCAAAAATAAATAAACATTAAAACAAACAAACCACAGAGGCTAAATGTGCGAGCCACAGCTACTTTTACAGGTTAGTAGAACTTTGTACAAACGTGAGGATGTGTCTTTGCCGATGGGGGTGATGTTTTGTCAGCTACTGAACTCTGAAGTTGTAAACAAATGTTTGTTTCTGTTTCCCAGACAGTATGTAACTAAAAAGTAACTAGATGTTGACATTTTTTAAAGCTTATTTATTTATTTTGAGAGAGAAAGAGAGAGAGCACAAGCAGGGGAGAGGCAGAGAGTAAGGGAGAGAGAATCCCAGGCAGGATCCACGGGGTTGGAACCCACCAACCACCAACCGTGAGATCATGATCTGAGCTGAAATCAGGAGTCAGAGTCTTAATCACCTGAGCCACCCAGGCTTCCCCTAGATGTTGACATTTTAAATATATGGGTTAAATTTAAGAAAAAAGAAGAAACAAATGTTAATTAAGTTGACATATTTTATCAGTTACGTCAAGGTTACATAAATGAAAACGGACTTTTCTTGAATGACATTGGGTATATTAACTAGCCTTCTTGAACCTCAAATTCCTTTCCTCCAAAACAGATACCAACTCAAAGAGTTAGTAGGAGAAACTCCTCTATTCCTGTCTGCAGAAAGCTTGGCACGGAGCCTTCTCTGTAGAAGAATGGTCAATAATAGTTTCTTTTATTTTACTAGAATCCTGTAGCATCAGGGAATTACCATGCAATCAAATGCCCTCTAGCAATCAATATTTTGGAACATTCTCTGGAAACTCACACAACTAATCACACAACTTATTTTTATTTGGCAATGAGCATTTGTAAATTACAGAATTTTTTTTTTGGTTTCTTGAGGTTCCGTAGAGGATGTCACTGCCGGTGGGTGATCACCACCTGCATCTCGACCAGGACTGCATGTACACACAGTCGAGTATATAACTGAGTCTCTGCCTACTGACTGTGGAGTCGTGACAAATGGTCTGTCCACTTTCTCAGTCATTGCTGTAATGATCTGGCCTTGATGAAATGGTGGTTCATATCACTTAAGAAATTTAACCATGCCAGATAATCATCCCGTATTTCTTTCCATTCTCATAAATGACAAAACACACTGATTGCACGTCTCTACAATTTGACCTTTTCCTCTCCTTTCCATTGTCCTGTGTTACTAAGAAATTTAATACGTGTGAGTAGCTTTGAAAAGAAAAATATTGTCAAAACAAGCTGCAACATAATTTTGTTCTTTTGATTTTCTCCTGGCCGTCTTTGACGTGGATAATGATTCACTTCAAACATTTCATCAACGCAGAGTGGCCAATCAAGGCCTAGCAGGGTGTCTGTGTTCATAACACAAGCCATCAACATCTCCATAGCGCTCTCTAAACAGGATTTGGTTCATTTCTTGTTCTTCCATTCAGTTTGCTCCCATGCTGAATCGCTTTTAACTAGACGCATTTAATATGTCCCTATTGAAGTTTCAAGGCTAAATAACGATGAGTCATGTAGCATATTTCTAGACCACTTAGCTATCATCTTTAGGAAAAAAGAAAATCCCAACAGAACCCCAAAACAAACCAAACAAATAACCGTCTCCAAATATTTCCTGCTGATCTCATAAAATGTCTCATCTACCTTTGTTGATAAAACCGAACAGAACCAGTCAGCCTGTGTTTACTAAAAAATTAAAATAATAAACTTTTGTATTTATAGGTTATGTTACTCTTTAGCTAGATACACCATTCCCAGTACTGCTCCTACTTCATGATCTGTGAAAAATATTTTCTATAAGCAAAATTGAAGACATCATTCAAAAAGTTGAGATTTGATGGCAGGAGCTCTAGATACATCTACGGTTTGAGGGCAGATAAGTGCATGTAATATATACAGTGGGTAAGCTTTTTGTTATGTCTTATGTAGCAATTTAATTGTCACCATCGAAAGACTTTTATAAAGCTAGAAAGTTTTGGGGGTGGCTCAGCTGGTTGAGCATCCGACTTGATTTCAGCTCCTGTCGTGATCTGATGGTCCATGGGTTCAGCCATGCATGGGACTCTGTGCTGATAGCATGAAGCCTGCTTGGGATTCTCTCTCTCTCTCTCTCTCTCTCTCTCTCCCTCTCTCTCTCCCTCTCCCTCTCCCTCTCCCTCCCTCCCTCCCTCCCTCTCCCCGTGTTCCTCCCCCACTTGTGCTCTCTCTCTCTCCCCCTCAAAATCAATAAAGAAACTTAAAAAAATGTAAAGCTAGAGAGTTTTACAAAGCACTGTAAGTCACATCCTCTATAAAATATGTAAGGAGCTTTTGAATGCATTTAATTAACATATATATTTATATTTGCAAAGGCATATTTAACATCTGTAAGAATGCATCACAACTGGAAAGAGAGACCTGTTGGTTCAGTGGCTGTGGGACTAGGAATCCTCCGCCACTCCTTGTTTCTGGCATGTTCTGTCCAGGCCACACAAATGTTTTACTGAAAACGCCTTCCATGTGCCACCCAAACTCGTACCAAGAAATGGAAGGGCTTTGTGTCAATAATACTCAGTCACACTGTGCTTAGCACAGATTCTTGCCCCAAATTTCCCAAGGAACTGGCATCAAATCTGACGCACATTTGTGACTCATCGTTTGTCAGAATAATATTTGACCCTTTCTACAAAACGGTTTTTTGTGTTTGTGGGTGTTGTTTAATATACAGAAATGTTTTTTTTTTCATATATTAAACAACATCCACAAACAGACACCCATTGGGAGACAGAAAAATCTTCTATCTGTAGAAGGACATTTCTGTAAATAGAGGAAGATTCTAGAAAAACCTTAATTCTGAAACTCATGAAGAACTGAATGATGCAACATTGGTCATGAAAACCATTAGGTGCAAGTTTCAACAGGACATTTATGCAGTTTCAAAACTTCTTCACCGTAGATATTAATAAGAAAAGAACAAAATACCTTTTTAGAGGAGAAATCTGGCAGACAGCACCTTAACCAAGCGGTCAAAACTAGTATCACTGTTAATAGGCTAATGTGATAGGTGCCTACTGATAGGATCCACTAAGGAGGACAAATATTGCTGAGGTGGTATTCTGCCCAAAAAGAAAAAAAAGCATTTAAATTGAAACATGAGGAAAGATTTGGTTAAATCCTGAAGGAGAGACTATAGCACAACTAGCCTGTGGACCTGTTGGTTATTCTTTAGCTTATTTCTAATTTCTTTCCGTGAATCATTTCTCAATCACCTTTAAAACTTGTTGCCAGAGTCAAGAAAATGAAATCTTAGTGTATGTATGAAGTGAAAATATAATTATAAGACCCATCAAAAATGTTGCACTGGAACAGTGAAACAAGAAACCATCCCTTCAAGGCAAAAAGAAAAATTTGAATGCAGTTTTCTCTTTTTACGCCAGAGACTTTATTTCTTGGATATGGAATTTTACATGTTTTTAAGTCCTTATATACTCCGGTCTTCTTATCTGTTCAAAGGTGCTCACCTCCCGTTTTGGATAGAATTTCTGTTGGCTACCAGATGCTGGGATGGGGGAAGGAACATTAAATGCTTTAGGAGTTAACACACTGGGAGAGCTGAAGTGAAGAAATTAAGTAGAATGCAACCTGATGAAGATACCCCCCAAATATTTTCTGGTCATTAATGTACTACACGGATGCTGATTTGATTTAAATCTCTACTCAGTCTATGTGCTCTCTAGGGAGTGGTCCCATGAGTCTCTCTTTAGCATGGAAGCAGAAGAGAACTCTCGATCACCTTCACATAAGAAGATTTTCTAACTTTGTCCATGTTCAGTGGGAATGACGGAGAAGAATAATGAAATAAACCTGAGCACATCCGTACTGACCTTGAGCCCAATGATTGTCAGGCTAATGGCAGGCTAAAGCTTAGCTCCTAATATCCACATCTGTGCCTCCCCACATGTTATCTTGTTTTTAATTCTTACATTGATTAGGTATGATCACAGTGTGATTTCCCCTCCTGCAGACAACTCATTTGTATTGCAAATTGTTAATAACATCCTAAAGTCCAACAATACTGTCATCACTGGGGGCCCCCACAGCCTTCGGATTCACTTCCGCGTTATTGAACTAACAAGCCTGGATACAGGGACAGCTGCAGCTCCTGGTGAAGCTCATGTAATCAGAAATGTCTCTCCCAGTGGGGACCTCAAAGTATTAAAGGATTGTAGCAAATTAGGTGACTCTGATGAGTAGAGGTGAAAGCCTTTGTTTCCTTTGTCCTTTTTGTGGACACACACAAGCATGAGGGATGCTAGAATTTCTTTGAGCAGGTAGCTTCATGGGAGCGTTCCAGATTTACATTTGTATTCATACTCCATATTTTGCCCTCCAAATACGACCCCGGGTACATTTATTGAACAGTATACACAACGGATATACCTCTGGGCTTTGGAATCAAGTACACTTAAGTTGGAATCTTGGCTTCTCTGGTTACTACAGAGGAGTTTTGGACACATTTCTTTTCTCCTTCTGCCTGTTTCTTCATTTCAGAGATATAAATAGCAGTAATCCTTTTGTGTATTTAATGAAAATATGGATTAGAGGGCTGTCTGTGTACAATAAATAGCAGCTACTGCCAGAGCTCATCATGGACGTGCTTTCTGCGGCAAGAATATGCACTTTCGTAGGTTTTATTTTAAGGGAAATAAATTTATTATATATTTAATACGATTAAATATATACTAATATTTTCCAAATTGCATCTTACATGCTGGAATCTTGTGGGGGCCGAAAGAATGTAGCTCCAGGAGTCATTTGAATGGTCAAATCAGTAAATAATCTCGTTTGAAATACGGTCAATACATTTACTTAAATGTCCCAGATTGTTGGTAATTTTGTTCTGTCAATCATTTTCTTTCACTTTTAGGGCTTTATTTTTGGACTCGAGTGCGGTAATTGAAGATTTCTGCTTCTGGCTATGATGGATTAGTTTGCAGCTGACCAAACTGAAAGCCAAGAACACAAGAAATGGTAAATACAATGAGAACACATTTTTGAAGGTACCAGAGAGTTATCAAGGCAGTTAGAACGTGTACAGCCAAGAACCTGGAGAGAAGGAAAACACATTGGAGGTAAGCCCAATACTCTACGTGACATTTTTTTTTTTTTTTTTTTTTTTTTTTTTTTTTTTTTTTTTTTTTTGGTCAAGGCATTTGTAGATTGTTAAACAGCATGGAGCAGGATGTAGAAAAGCTGAGCAGAAAGTAGCAGGTAAGCAGTGTGAGTGATAGTCTTACAGGTGTGAAAGCCAAAGACTGGGGGTCAGATCATTTACAGCAGCCCAGACTGGAGGGGCCAATCCCTGCAGTGAAGGGAAGAGAACCAGAGGAGATCTAGCTCTGCTCCCATTTCCATCTCAAAGTTGTTTGTCACTGAAAAGCGGTCACGGCACAAGAGGCGAAGTAGAGATTGGCCGCTTCCAACGTGTAAGAAGATACTCGGAACTTTCTGCAGATTCACAGCATGAGAAATTGAAAAACTAGAATCTAGATTCTAGATCTAGAATCTAGAAACTAGAATCTTAGATCCCCTAAGGAAGGGATCCTGATACCCAACCTGTAAGAAAAGTAACCAGAACATAGACCAGACCTTGCAAACCCTAACCCCACCCTTGAACCTTTGTGTTCCTTGAACCTTGAACCTGCTTGTGTAAGGGGATACCTGGGTTAGCTACGTGCAAGAATTTAAAACCTAGGTCCCTGGAGGAATAGAGCATCAGCTAGAGCCTGTAAATTTTTTCATGCAAAATGGACGGCATTTAATGAAAAAAATAAGAGGTAAACAAGAACGAGGTCCAAGAAAATAACAATGTTAGAAACCAAGCCAGTGATCATCCATATTTTGAAGTATGTAGACGAGAAGTGATTTTTATCAAGAGGAGAGATAAGTTAGAGGTTTCCACAGAGAACTGGAGTCCATACAAAATCCCTTCATGATTTCAGAGTAGACAAAGTTTTCTTAAACTAGATGTTAAAAGCAATAATTGTAATGTCTCCTAAGTCCATCCATGTTGTTGCAAATGGCAGGATCTCCTTTTTTCAAAGGCTGAATAATATTCGTGTGTGTGTGTGTGTGTGTGTGTGTGTGTGTGTGTGTGAAGATTTCTTTATCCATTCATCTGTTGACAGACACTTTGATGGTTTTCAAATCTTGGCTATTGTAAATACCAAACAGATAAAAGCAGAGAGTAGAAGGGTTATTACCAGGGGCGGAGGGGTGGGGTAAATGGACAGAAGGGAAGATGTTGGTCAAAGGGTACAAACCGGTTGTTATGTAGGATGAGAAAGTATAGAGCTCTAATGTACAGCATGAAGACTATAGTTAAGATAACTGAATATTGGAGGCGCCTGGGTGGCTCCGTCTGTTAAATGTCTGACTTCAGCTCAGGTCATGATCTCACAGCTTGTGAGTTCGCGTTCTGTGTCGGGCTCTGTGCTGACAGCTCAGAGCCTGGAGCCTGCTTGGATTCTGTGTCTCCCTCTCTCTCTTCCCCTCCCCTGCTTGTGCTCTGTTTCTTTAAAATGATTAAATGTTAAAAAAATTTTTTTAATTAAAAAAAAAGAAAACTGAATACTGGAGGTGCCTAAGGGCTCAGTTAAGTGTCAGACTTCGGCTCAGGTCATGATCTCGCGGTTCTGAGTTTCAGCCCCGCAGTGGGTTCTGCACTGGGTTGCGGAGTCTGCTTGGGATTCTCTCTGTCTCCCTTTCTGTCTCTGCCCCTTCCCCACTTGTGCTCTCTCTCTCTCTCTCTCTCTCTCTCTCTCTCTCTC
>NW_024412421.1:27270248-27272478 GCF_014898765.1 Herpailurus yagouaroundi | reverse complement strand
CTCTCTCTCTCTCTCTCTCTCTCTCTCTCTCTCACGCTCTCTCTCTCAGAAATAAGTAAACCTAAAACAACAACAAAAAAGAATACTGAATACTAGAAATTTTCTAAAAGATTGTTTTCAGGTGCTCTTATCACACACACACAAAAATGGTCACTGCGTGAGATGATATGTTAATTAGCTTGAATGTAGTAATCATTTCACTGTATATGTCAAAACATCATGTTATATATCTTAAATATATACAGTGATGAATACAGTATCATTTTGAGAATAAAAACAGTAACCATACAGGAAGAGTTTGACAAATAGAATTTTGTACGCATTAAGAACTTGGGTCATTACAAGGCACAGGGAAGAGATGGGTCATTACAAGGCACAGGGCAGGCCGGAGAGTGGGGGAGGTTATTTTGCATTATATAACAAAGAACTCATATACAGAATAGACCAACATCTTTAACAAATTACTCTTCACAAATGAAAACAACCAGTAAGGCATTAGCATATAAGATACTCAACACCACTGGTCGTTCAAAAATGCAAATTACGTGACTGCCAGAGTAGATACAGTTGAAAGGGTGGTGATATTTTGGAGAGGATGTGAAAGAATATGAACTCCCATCCTGCTGGTAGGTAGAATGGTTACTAGCACCTTGGACAAGTCTTCGATCCTGTATCCTAAATCCGAATGTGTGGATTTTCCATGACCCGGCAATTCAGCTACCAGGTCCGGTCAACAGAAAAGCTTAGAATATGTACGTTAAAGATGTACGCTTATATCCGTGCCAGTGTTGTTTACAATAGCTCAAACCCAAATACTCACCAACTGTAGAGTAGATAAATAATTTATGGCATATCTGTACCATGGAATAATGTATAAAAATAGAAATAGATTAACTTATGCTACAAGGAACAATTGTGGATAAATCCCACAAGGGTGATGTTGAGCAACAGAATTTAGACACACACGTGAATATGCTTTGTTACTAGGTTGATGTAGATCTCATAAACGGGCAAAACTAATCATTGGAATTAGAAGTATGGCTCATGGTTACCTTTGGCTGGAGGTGTGTGACCTGGAATAACAACCCAGGAATGTCTGCGGCACAACTAACGTTCTCTTTCTTAACAAAGATAATAGCTGCATGTGTATGTTCATTTTAAATGCATCACCTCGTGATATGTGCATTTTCTTACTATCTAACAAAGGGAAGTCAGTACCTGAGTTTCCCTCCGACTTCCCTTAATAAAGTTATTATTGCCTTCTCAATCACATGAAACCACCAGCTTTTGGAGCTTGTCTTTATATATAAATAACATTTGCCATTTATCCAATTTCTCTATCCAGGATTTATCACTTTCCCCCTTCCCCAAAGTGAAAACTGCTTATAATCCTAACTTTCTGAACAGAGCACATTGGGCATTGCTGTTTCTCATATATGAGAATAATCTTTGTAATTATTAATATTATGTGAAATAATTGGCACATGGCTTGGGCTTCTGGATGCAATATGAGACGGATTAGGCCATTAGTTCTTCCAGTTGTTTGAATGATGCCCTCCTGCTTTCCCAGCCTTTCCTCGTCTGCCTGCAAAAGTCTGGAAGAGATCTGTCCCGATGGAGGAGCGTGAGAGTGCAGGCACACCATACCCTCCCCACTAGCTTAATTTTAACAACACACTGATATTAACATGTATTGCCGAAGTCAACCTAAACCAGAACTTAACATTTGTATTACACCAGCGTGGTTTTGCTTTTGCTTTGCCTTTATGGTTATCTGTGTATTTGTTAGGGTCACCATGCCCTTGGCGGTATACAACACTATTTCTACCCAAAAGGATATTAACATTCTTTATGAAAATATTACTGTTCCCGTATTGGCTCCTTGTTAATACCTTCCAACAATCTCATAATGCTTCGTCTCTCCTCTTGCTTTGCAGCTTTGCTGATTCTTATTGTAAGTTCCTCCCGTCCTCAGGGTCCACATTTTCTGTAGCATTTGGAAGAAAAATTATTTTACCGTGAGAAAATAATGCCTTAATTGTCAGCAAACAATACTTGTGAAAATGGAAGCTATTATCACCTCATTGGTCTGCAAATCGATATCCAACAGGCATTGTAGCCACAACACTGAGATCAAATGAGCTCTGGGCGCTGGTGTTCCCTCTGGGGAAAGGGAGTGAGCTTTAGGGACCCTGGCAACTGTGGGGTTTTGGAGTGGTGATGGGGGGGG